>NW_019942643.1:247356-260974 GCF_002910315.2 Salvelinus sp. IW2-2015
CGCCACTTATACACAAGACTGACAAAAACCTCCATATACAGCGTACCGATAACCTCTCACACTTGCACTCAGAAGCCTGGTAAACCCATGCTGGTGGTAGGAAGACTGCTGCTGAAATCTGATGACCTCTCCACATGGGCACCTCCACTGCTGCTCTGGTTGACTGTACTCTCTATACTGTCTGGCTCCGGCTGGGCTTACTTCCTGTTCCCAGGGTGACAAAGAGAGTTAAGTCATGATGGAGTTTAAGCGAGCTGAGACAGAACTCTGGACGTTCGTCAGGGTGATGTCGCGCAGGGCGGACACTCCCTCAAAGAGCCGGAATACTGGAGCTAGCCAACCTCTCCCTCTGCTCCTTGTCCGCACTCCCTAGTTCCAGGCTCTGGCTCTCTCTCTTGGCCAAAAGCCTTCTGCTCCTCCTTCAACTTCTCCCTCAGCTCTTTGGTGTGCCTTAGGCAGGGTCTTCATGTTGTGGATGCGATGCTGGTTGCTCGATGGCGCAGGTTAGGTCGTCCAACAGTATTTACTATATCAAGAGTACAGGTCAAGTTTATCCCAAAAACATTGTTTTTCTTATTTTAGTAATATTCAATTGTCTGCTAAATGACTAAATGTAAATGTAATGTAATGAAATATTCATTATAATGTATTTCTTAGTCCTTTCAAACTCACTTCTTCTGCTCCTCCTTCAACTTCTCCCTCAGCTCTTTGTGTGCCTTAGGCAGGGTCTTCATGTTGTGGATGCGATGCTGGTCCTCGATGGCGCAGGTTAGGTCGTCCAAGCAGTATTTACTATATCAAGAGTACAGGTCAAGTTTATCCCAAAAACATTGTTTTTCTTATTTTAGATATATTCAATTGGTCTGCTAAATGACTTAAATGTAAATGTAAATGTAATGAAAATATTCATTATAATGATATTTCTTAGTCCTTTTCAAACTCACTTAAATAAGTGAGTTTAATGATTTGCAAAAGTTTTAGATTATATTGTATTCCAGTCTTTTTTTTCCAATAGCTAGTTAGTTGTGTTATTTTCATGCGGACCAAATACTAAAGCTAGGATGGAATAAATACAGTGAAACTACTGACAAACATCTGTTTCATGTTCTGTAGAGACACACTAGTACCTCAGTCAAATTATGCCCAGTATGTTGAGGGAAAACTCTTGTGGAATACAGAATGTATTCAAATTATGTTATGCTATAGAGGTGAGGAAGACAGGACAGCTTTGAGTMTTACCACTGGTACCCCTGTCAATCAAATTACACACCGTGGGAGAATGTCAGGTGCATTCATTGATTCCTCCTGTCCACTCTACTTCTCAAAACAAATTGTATGAAAAGGTCAGAGGGGAGAGGACGCAAGGATCCAAGGAAATCCAATTGAGTTTATCCCAGTATGTTGAGGGGAAACTGTTGGTGGAATACAGAATGTGTTCAAAGTATGTTGTTAACATAGGCTAAAGAGGTGAGGGAGACAGGACAGCTTTGAGTGTTACCTTGACTTACTGTTGATTTCACACTTTTCTCAATATTTTATATAGTCAGAGACTATAAAAGGTCCGTGCAATCAGCATTTCACATTAGTGTACTTGACTGTGTAAGGGAACATTTTATGGTCAGAAGAGATAGCCTTGAATTGTACATTATGACTCTCCTCTCACTCTATCTTTGTTCGTGCAAATGACTATGACCACCTCCTCAGACCAATTGGCAGAATGCCCAGAATATGTTCTGGAAGTTAAGATAGGAGACATGTTCAGTTCCTTAGGAAACTGAGCCTGCGCAATAACAGCCAGTCACCTGCAGGAACCAACCCTATGAACCATGCCTACGTAGCTTTTTTGTGTAGCAGAAAATAAGAGAACTGAAGGGACCACCCTGGCGGAACTTGTGGCAGACTTGTAGTTTGTATGTGTTTGGTGTCACCTCTCCAGTTAACTGATAAAAAAGAGCGATTCATTTAATATTGACTTCAGGTGTCCCTGGTTTTGAATTTCCAACKCAACTGTGTATTCAATTACTTTGCGAGAATGTTGTCTCTGTCTWTGCATTATTATGTACTTGTAACTGACTAGTTTTCCCTATGGCGATATATTTACTTTACTTCACAGTGTTTTGGAGGATAATTCCATTTTATATCTATCTGGTTTTAGTCAAACGTGTTATGCAGGTTTTATTCCACTTTTCTTCAGTCTTCTCACTTCTTACCAATAAAGAGCATTCCATATGATTTGTGCTTTAGAGTTCATTGTTTATTTTTCATAATTTTAACATTAAATCTCAACATGACAATTAAAGATCCACCCATATATACAAAATACAGTACAGATATTAATTGTACTGTTTGTTAAAATGTCAAACTGTTAAGAAAATCAGAATGTACTTCTCAGACCTGTTTGTAAATGACCCAGTTGAAAATATCTGAACAGAAACATCAGCATTAACATTAAATCAACTGACTATTTACATGATTTATTGMACAATAATATATCAACTGTACTCTGTTGTGTACTATCACATGTAATTTCATAATTGACAATGTAAAAATGTTGTAAGCTATAAGAAAATAATTTACAGAACAATTACAGACTCCTTAATGAATTAATTAATTTGAACTAATTAACCATTTGTTTTAGTTTGGTGTTTTGGCTTGTATCCTTGTTCTTATGTTCTACTGTCTTTCGATTCTTTATTATGTATTTTTTGAATGTCTTTATGTTTACACACCTGTCTGTGATCTGAGCCCCTCACTGGAAAAAACAAACAAAAAGTTTCCCACAATTATTTTTTAACACTAGCCAGGATCTAAACTTCTACATGGAACCCAAAAGAGTTCTACCTGCAACCAAAACTGGTTCTTCAAAGGTTCTTCAGACAAAGAACCTTTTAAGGTTTTGAATATCAACTTTTTCTCTAAGAGTGTAAACATTACACCAGCTCACAGAACACCCCCATATACGGCGTACCGATAACCTTCCCACATGTGCACATGGGACCCTGTTGAGACACAAGCTGGTGGCAGAAAGACTGCCGCTGCTGAATCTTGGGATGTTCATGGACCGCTCCACATGGGCACCCCCACTGCTGCTCTGGCTGAATGTTCGCTCCAAAGTGACCGTACCCTCCATAGTCATTTAACTGACTGAAAACTCCAAAGCCTCTGGCACTGGACTGTCTGGCTCTGGCTGGGCTACCTCTTGTTTCCAAGGTGACAAAGGGAGTTAGGTCACCCTGATGATGCTCGATCTCCATTCTGTGCAGTTCCGTCCTCTGGTGATATCTGCCCCTGCTGTAGAAGGACAGGGATGGTGGGTTGGAGGTTTTGTCCCAGAACACTTCTAATTCTATGGGACAGGGTATTGTTTCAGGTTGAGCTGTAGTTTGCCCAGGAAGATAGATAAACTGAGACTTTATGTCTCCCTGTGAACTCAGTTGGCCCWTCTGCCAGCGCAGAGCAAAAACGTTGACATTCCTAGAAGAAGAAACGTTGACACGTAAGCCAATGGTCCAATCACAGTCCTCAGAGAATTTGACCACCCACCTAGGGTTGGCATCAGAGCCGCTATCCTGGCACAGAAGAGTATGGGTGGTGAGTTTGGTAAGTGGGGTGTAGAACACTTTCCTGTGGTCCTGGGAAAGAGACATTCCCCTTCCCAAGCTCTTGGGGTCAAAGGTCATCGTGGTGGAATCCTGTGCTTTCTGGGGGTTCTCAGGGTRGACCAGAGCCAGCAGAGAACTCCAAAGCTGTGTCATCTGCTCCACGAGCTTTCCTCCGCTCTGCTGTAGCTCCTGGACCAGCTTGTCCCGGTCGACCCCGGGCTCTAGCCCCTTCCTCAGATCCACAGCACGGGCCTTCTCCACAGCCTGGTGCACCCCTGCATAACCCTGGAGGAAGTGGAAGGAGTCCCCATCAGACAGGGCAGCCTGCATGGTCCTCTTGGAGGTATTGATGGACACTATGCGAGCTGAGACGGAAGTCTTGATGCTGGTCAGGGTGATGTCGCGCAGGACGGACACTCCCTCGATGAGCCGGACACTGGAGCTAGCCAACCTCTCCCTCTGCTCCTTATCCCACCTCGCTAGATCCTGAATTTGTCTCTCTCTCTGGGCCAACTCCTTCTGCTCTTCCTTCAGCTTCTCTCCCAGCTCTTTGTGTGCCTTAGGCAGTGTTTTCATGTTGTGGACACGGTGCTGGTCCTCGATYGCGCAGGACATGCACGCACTAGTTAGGTCYTCCAAGCAGTAGTACTCAAGAATCTTACCATGTTGGGGGCATTTGGTGGCTGCCCCAARTCCCCCAGCCCCCGGTGCTATGGGTTCAGTCAGGGTATGTGTCTGCAGCAGCAATGGCACTGTCAGGTGGGGTTCCAAGTGGTGGGCACACATGGACATCTCACATTTGATGCAAGTCTTCAATGCTGGCTTTTTGTCATCCACACACATGTCACAAACAACAGCCTGGATCTCCGGCAGAACCTGGCACACCTCAATCATTTTCACTTCTGATATCCCTGGTGCGGTTGAAGCTTTCTCAACGAATGGTGGTGGGAATCGGGTCTTTTGCATGTTAAAAATACCTCTTAGTAGCCTCTCTCAATCTTACTGACAATAAYCCTTTCAAAGTCGTTGGCCCCTATAATTATAATCTAAACGTTTTACTTGTCGGTCTGTTTGCTTTCTGTCTCTGATCTGTTCTGCGTTTGAGGCCACMCCTAGATTAATCTCATGCAATTTTGCTGCATTCACAACCAGGTGGGAAGGTGGTAATTACCAATTGTGAAGTCGTAAATACGAGTTGGGTGCAGAAATYTAATCACTCAAATTCATAGACAGCGCTATGGATGACCATCAATTTACATATTATAGTTTTAATCATGTTTTGAGGCTATACAGTGTTTGTTTATATTTATTCGATCTATTTACAAACATTGGAATAAAAAAGCTTATTTTGGTTCTGATTTGAGTTCTGATATTTTGCTTTCTGATGAGGTTGGTCAGTTGAACTAAGCTCATGAGGCACTTATAAGTTATATTCTTCAATAATAAATGGTACATAGCATTCATTTATGCCCATAAATTGATGTAGCAACTGCTGATTCCCRTTTAATGGTGAAATTTCTCCACCATTTCCTGGTTGATAAAATTCTAATGGTTCGCCTAATTTCAGTTTATGTGACAACAAACAATGAATAGTGTAGATAAGCATTCTACAATGAAAAAAAAAAAGCGAAATAAAAAAATGTATAACCAAAAATATCGTATTTTCTGATGTTTGAAGCTCGTGTACAAAAACGAAAGTAAAAATACGAGAACGGGAAAAGCATAGAAATTGCGCACATAGATCGGTCTTCCACTTCTCCGGCTTCCTTTGAACGAGAATGACAGATCTATAATTCACTATTCATTTATGAATTTGGTCGGGCAGCCCAAATTGCCAGAGAGGAAGGGAGAGGCCCAACGACGGAAATTCTCTCTCCCTCCAACAGTTGGCGTCTTTTCGTTGTTTCGCCTACCAAGAAATTAGTTTTTGTATGGAGGTAAATGAGAGTTTCGAATTTGCTCAACTAAAAAATGTATGGCTTATTTGCTAAGTYAGGTTAATTTGATCGAATAMACGTTTCGTAATTATAAAGTTGTTACGAGTGTACTAAAATAAGTAGGACACGTGACACCCCGTCAACTCTGAGAGAGAAAAAATGACATCATACAAAATACAACAAATAAATAAATCAAAAACCATRCCACTCCTTCAGTCACAATTCAAATCACATCCTCACACAGACTCAGGGGCCAAAGAGGACGGAGCACCCACTGACAGGCGACAGGACTCCKTGCAATAACCCCGCCGCAAAATTCCTGGGTCCCTAAACACATTCAGCCGCGATCACAACGATGCCTGCCCATCCTCTACAACTTTCTCGCTTGAGCTGCGCAGCAGATAACCAACGCAACAAACGCTACAAAGTCCACCTTCCTAACATGCAACATGTRAGGATCCCGTGTATAGAGTTACTTTGCGAGAATGTTGTCTCTGCATTATTATGTTAAGGTGTGTAACTGACTAGTTTTCACTAGGGTGGTATATTTACTTTACTTCATAGTGTTTTGGAGGATAATTCAATTTGATATATTTTGCTTTTAGTCACACGTGTTATGCATTTTGTAAGCGTTCTGTTTTGTTGTTAATGTCTTGTCAGTTCTGACCAATAAAGATAATTCCATATGATTTGTATTTTAGAGTTCATTGTTTATTTTTCATTTTAGCATTAAATCCAAACATGCCAATTAAAGATCCACCCATATATACAACATACAGCACAGATATTAATTGTACTGTTTGTTAAAATGTCAAACTGTTAAGAAATTCAGAATGTACTTAGACCTGTTTGTAAATGACCCAGTTGAAAATATCTGAACAGAAACATCAGCATTAACATTAAATCAACTGACTATTTACATGATTTATTGTAAAACGATGAGGTCAGCTAAATGTGATTAAGGGACATAAATAGGTGGAAGTTATTGATACAATGGGACAACATTACGATAGGTGGGTGAGCAGCAGGGGSAGACAAAGTCCTGCCTTACATGTAAACTCAAATCCAACCAGTGAGTCCAACACAAATTAGAATCCTACAGTACCGACAACAACAACACACTAGCGGAGATCCAAACTGAATTCAATACACTTAAGACATCGCCTACATTACACAAGCTGACAAAACACCTCCATATACGGCGTACCGATAACCCTCTCACACTTGCACTCAGAAGCCTGGTAAGACCCATGCTGGTGGTAGGAAGACTGCTGCTGAATCTGATGGACCTCTCCACATGGGCACCTCCACTGCTGCTCTGGTTGACTGTACTCTCTATACTGTCTGGCTCCGGCTGGGCTACTTCCTGTTCCCAGGGTGACAAAGGGAGTTAGGTCACCCTGACGATGCTCGATCTCCATTCTGTGCAGTTCCGTCCTCTGGTGATATCTGCCCCTGCTGTAGAAGGACAGGGATGGTGGGGAGGTTTTGTCCCAGAACACTTCTAATTCTATGGSACGGMMTATTGTTTCAGGTAGCCCTTCATTTTGCCCAGGAAGATAGATAAACTGAGAATCGACGTGTGCCTCTGGAGGTTTATCTGTATAGGTCATCCCATCACTACGCCTAACACTCTCATAGTACTGAGTGCAAACAGAGCTCAGTTGGTCCTTCTGCCAGCGCAGAGCATAGACATGGCCGTTATTGAAATTCTCAGTAGCTTCCTTGTCACAAACGCCAACGGTCCAATCACAGTCCTCAGAGAATTTGACCACCCACCTAGGGTTGGCATCAGAGCCGCTATCCTGGCACAGAAGAGTATGGGTGGTGAGTTTGGCAAGCGGTGTGTAGAACACTTTCCTGTGGTCCTGGGACAGACACATGCCCCTTCCCAAGCTCTTGGGGTCAAAGGTCAACGTGATGGTGGGAGGTAACCCTGGGGAACCCTGTTTTTCCTGGTGGTTCTCGGGGTCGACCAGAGCCAGCAGAGAACTCCACAGCTGGGTCGTCTGCTCCAGCAGCTTTCCTCCGCTCTGCTGTAGCTCCTGGACCAGCTTGTCCCGGTCGYCCCCGGGCTCCAGCCCCTTACTRAGATCCACGGCACGGGCCTTCTCAACAGCCTGGTGCACCCCTTCATACCCCTGGAGGAAGCAGAAGGAGTCCCCCTCGGACAGGGCAGCCTGCATGGTTCTCTTAGAGGTTGTGATGGATTTTACGCGAGCTGAGACGGAACTCTGGATGCTCGTCAGGGTGATGTCGCGCAGGGCGGACACTCCCTCAATGAGCCGGACACTGGAGCTAGCCAACCTCTCCCTCTGCTCCTTATCCCACCTCCCTAGTTCCAGGCTCTGGCTCTCTCTCTTGGCCAAAGCCTTCTGCTCCTCCTTCAACTTCTCCCTCAGCTCTTTGTGTGCCTTAGGCAGGGTCTTCATGTTGTGGATGCGATGCTGGTCCTCGATGGCGCAGGACATGCACGCACTGGTTAGGTCGTCCAAGCAGTAGTACTCGAGAATCTTACCGTGGTGGGGGCATTTTGTAGCCAACCCAACTCCCCCAGCCCCCGGTGCTATGGGTTCAGTCAGGGTATGTGTCAGTAGCAGAAATGGGACTGAAAGGTGTGGCTCCAAGTGCTGGGCACACATGGACATTTCACATTTGAAATGTCTTCAGTGCTGGCTTCCTGTCTTCTGTACATAAGTCACAAACAATGGCCTGGCTGTCCGGCAGCGGCAAAGCCTGGCACCCCTCAGACATGTCTTCTGTGAGCCCTGGATCAGTTGAAGCTGCCACAGTAAATGGTGGTGGGAATCGGGTGCTTTGCATTGTCCTTGACCTTCGCATGCTAAAATACCTCTTGCCTCGTAGCCCCTATAACGCTTCTAATCTGAACTTTTTACCTGTTGGTTCGTTTGCTTTTGTTCGCTCTGTCTCTGGTCTAATCTACGTTTGAGGCCACCTCGTGCAAGATATGCGTCAGTCCACCAAAAGTTCCTGGTTGCTAAAATTATAATGATTCGCCTGYTTTCAGTTTATGTAACAAAACAAGCTAATCATTGTACAATATAAAYCACTGTGAAATATCCTTTCAATAAAGTATTGTATTTTCAGCTGTCAGATGCCGTTGTACAAAACCGAAAGTAAAAAGATGAAAAAACACAATTTAAGAGACAATTTAGAAATAGGGTACATAGAACGGATCTATCGCTTCTTAGACTTACTTTCAATGAGTATGGGAGATCTATACTTAGCATTTCTATGTACATTTGGTCGTGTAGCTCAAAAATCTGCCTTGCTATGTATGTACATGACTGGTGACTGGGAATGGGTGTGTTCGAGTAGTTAGGCAAATGCAGTCGGCTTGTGCGCAACTACTGATTGAAATCAACAGGGGAGTCAGACACAGTTTGAAGCGACTCAAATACAGACCTTTTGCATATCCAATTCGAATCTGTTCTTTTTCCTTCAGTCTGAACAGCCAAAAAGCACATGGNGATGCTCGATCTCCATTCTGTGCAGTTCCGTCCTCTGGTGATATCTGCCCCTGCTGTAGAAGGACAGGGATGGTGGGGAGGTTTTGTCCCAGAACACTTCTAATTCTATGGSACGGMMTATTGTTTCAGGTAGCCCTTCATTTTGCCCAGGAAGATAGATAAACTGAGAATCGACGTGTGCCTCTGGAGGTTTATCTGTATAGGTCATCCCATCACTACGCCTAACACTCTCATAGTACTGAGTGCAAACAGAGCTCAGTTGGTCCTTCTGCCAGCGCAGAGCATAGACATGGCCGTTATTGAAATTCTCAGTAGCTTCCTTGTCACAAACGCCAACGGTCCAATCACAGTCCTCAGAGAATTTGACCACCCACCTAGGGTTGGCATCAGAGCCGCTATCCTGGCACAGAAGAGTATGGGTGGTGAGTTTGGCAAGCGGTGTGTAGAACACTTTCCTGTGGTCCTGGGACAGACACATGCCCCTTCCCAAGCTCTTGGGGTCAAAGGTCAACGTGATGGTGGGAGGTAACCCTGGGGAACCCTGTTTTTCCTGGTGGTTCTCGGGGTCGACCAGAGCCAGCAGAGAACTCCACAGCTGGGTCGTCTGCTCCAGCAGCTTTCCTCCGCTCTGCTGTAGCTCCTGGACCAGCTTGTCCCGGTCGYCCCCGGGCTCCAGCCCCTTACTRAGATCCACGGCACGGGCCTTCTCAACAGCCTGGTGCACCCCTTCATACCCCTGGAGGAAGCAGAAGGAGTCCCCCTCGGACAGGGCAGCCTGCATGGTTCTCTTAGAGGTTGTGATGGATTTTACGCGAGCTGAGACGGAACTCTGGATGCTCGTCAGGGTGATGTCGCGCAGGGCGGACACTCCCTCAATGAGCCGGACACTGGAGCTAGCCAACCTCTCCCTCTGCTCCTTATCCCACCTCCCTAGTTCCAGGCTCTGGCTCTCTCTCTTGGCCAAAGCCTTCTGCTCCTCCTTCAACTTCTCCCTCAGCTCTTTGTGTGCCTTAGGCAGGGTCTTCATGTTGTGGATGCGATGCTGGTCCTCGATGGCGCAGGACATGCACGCACTGGTTAGGTCGTCCAAGCAGTAGTACTCGAGAATCTTACCGTGGTGGGGGCATTTTGTAGCCAACCCAACTCCCCCAGCCCCCGGTGCTATGGGTTCAGTCAGGGTATGTGTCAGTAGCAGAAATGGGACTGAAAGGTGTGGCTCCAAGTGCTGGGCACACATGGACATTTCACATTTGAAATGTCTTCAGTGCTGGCTTCCTGTCTTCTGTACATAAGTCACAAACAATGGCCTGGCTGTCCGGCAGCGGCAAAGCCTGGCACCCCTCAGACATGTCTTCTGTGAGCCCTGGATCAGTTGAAGCTGCCACAGTAAATGGTGGTGGGAATCGGGTGCTTTGCATTGTCCTTGACCTTCGCATGCTAAAATACCTCTTGCCTCGTAGCCCCTATAACGCTTCTAATCTGAACTTTTTACCTGTTGGTTCGTTTGCTTTTGTTCGCTCTGTCTCTGGTCTAATCTACGTTTGAGGCCACCTCGTGCAAGATATGCGTCAGTCCACCAAAAGTTCCTGGTTGCTAAAATTATAATGATTCGCCTGYTTTCAGTTTATGTAACAAAACAAGCTAATCATTGTACAATATAAAYCACTGTGAAATATCCTTTCAATAAAGTATTGTATTTTCAGCTGTCAGATGCCGTTGTACAAAACCGAAAGTAAAAAGATGAAAAAACACAATTTAAGAGACAATTTAGAAATAGGGTACATAGAACGGATCTATCGCTTCTTAGACTTACTTTCAATGAGTATGGGAGATCTATACTTAGCATTTCTATGTACATTTGGTCGTGTAGCTCAAAAATCTGCCTTGCTATGTATGTACATGACTGGTGACTGGGAATGGGTGTGTTCGAGTAGTTAGGCAAATGCAGTCGGCTTGTGCGCAACTACTGATTGAAATCAACAGGGGAGTCAGACACAGTTTGAAGCGACTCAAATACAGACCTTTTGCATATCCAATTCGAATCTGTTCTTTTTCCTTCAGTCTGAACAGCCAAAAAGCACATGGAATGGGATATTTCAAGCCACATTTCAAACCACCTACAGTGGCAAGAAAAGGTATGTGAACTCTTTGGAATTTCCTGTATTTCTGCATAACTTGTTCATATAACTTGATCTGATCTTCATCTAAGTCACGTAAATAGACAAACACAGTGTGCTTAAACTAATAACACACAAGTATTGTATTTATCTTGTCTAAATTGAATACATTATTTAATAATTCACAATGTAGGTTGGAAAAATTATGTGAACCCCAAGGCTGATGACTTCTCCATAAGCTAATTGGAGTCAGTGTAACGCTCGTCGTTGGAATGAGAAGAGGAGGACCAATGCGCAGCGTGGTAAGTATCCATTTTAATAAGAATACTTGAACAATGAACAAAAACAATAAACTGACAAACGACAAAGACAGTTCCGTATGGTGAAACACAGACACAGAAAATAACCACCCACAAAACACAAAGGAAAACAGGCTACCTAAATATGGCTCTGTTAGGAATTTTATGAATAATGACTAAACAATYTTTACATTTAGATAAAACTATAACTAACTGAACTCTYCCCTGTATTATTATTATATCTGGTTAATAATGTTAATTCATWAGGAAGGGATTATGTAGCATGAACAAGGAGTAATTAAAACATAATAAACACCATTCCAACTTAGTTGAAGAGGTGTGTGGTGAGGGTTATAAAGTAAGCAAAAAGGATCGTTAAACTATGGTTGAACTGACCCAACTTAGCCCTGAGATGTTTAGATAAGGCAGTGAGTAACTTCTTAGGTCTTCCATTATCTTGAGTTGTCTGCTAAAGTGGTAATAAATTATAGTGAGCCTTCAGGAGAATAAATTATATTGTGTGTCATGTGTGTGCGCTGGTGAGTTGGAATTAACTTTTGAACCTGTTTTCTCTTGGTCAAGAGGAGGAGCTTTATTCTGTAACCAATGACGTTATATTTTGTATTAGTGATGTCAGTTAGAGCTAGCCTGCTCTATAAAAAACACTCACAAAATTTGAGTTTGCTATTCACAAGAAGCCTTTGGGATCCATGTCTCAAACAACAGAGATCTCAAAAGACCTAGGATTACCAATTGTTGACTTGCATAAAGCTGGAAAGGGTTACAAAAGTATCTCTAAAAGTCTTGATGTACATCAGTCCACGGTAAGACAAATGGTCTATAAATGGAGAAAGTTCAGCACTGTTGCTACTCTCCCTAGGAGTGGCCGTCCTGCAAAGATGACTGCAAGGGCACAGCGCAGAATGCTCAATGAGGTTAAGAAGAATCCTAGAGTGTCAGCTAAAGACTCTGGAACATGCTAACATCTCTGTTGACGAGTTTACGATACGTAAAACACTAAACAAGAATGGTGTTCATGGGAGGACACCACGGAAGAAGCCACTGCTGTCCAAAAAAAACATTGCTGCACGTCTGAAGTTTTCAAAAGAGCACCTGGATGTTCCAGCACTACTGGCAAAATATTCTGTGGACAGATGAAACTACAGTTGAGTTGTTTGGAAGGAACACACAACACTATGTGTGAAGATAAAAAGGCACAGCACACCAACATTAAAACCTCATCCTAACTATAAAGTATGGTGGAGGGAGCATCATGGTTTGGGGCTACTTTGCTGCCTCAGGGCCTGGACAGCTTGCTATCATCAACGAAAAATGAATTCCCACGTTTATCAAGACATTTTGCAGGAAAATGTAAGGCTATCCGCCAATTGAAGCACAACAGAAGTGTGATAAAAAAGGACAAGGACCCAAAACACAGAAGTAAATCAACAACAGAACGGCTTCAACAGAAGAAAATACGCCTTCTGGAGTGGCCCAGTCAGAGTCCTCACCTCAACCCGATTGAGATGCTGTGGCATGACCTCAAGAGTYCGGTTCACACCAGACATCCCAAGAATATTACTGAACTGAAAAAGTTTTGTAAAGATGAATTGTCCAAAATTCCTACTGACCGTTGTGCAGGTCTGATCCGCKACTACAGAACATTTTGGGTTGAGGTTATTGCTGCCAAAGGAGGGTCAACCAGTTAATAATTCCAAAGGTTCACARACTTTTTCTTGCCACTGTACGAAGCTGCCTCCAACATCGTTTTAGAGAATTTAGCAGTATGTCCAACTAGCCTCACAACCACAGACCACGTGTAACCACTCGAGCCCAGGACCTCCACATCCGACTTCTTTACCCATGGGATCTTCTGAGACCAGCCACCCGGAGAGCTGATGAAACTGAGGAGTATTTCTGTCTGTAATAAAGCCCTTTTGTGGGGGAAAATGCATTCTGATCGCCTGGGCCTGGCTCCCAAGTGGGTGGGRGGGCCTATACCCTCCCAGGACCACCCAATGCACTTTCGCAACAGTGCCTGACRTGGGCAGGAGCTCACTGATACTCTGTACCATCACCTCTTATTTTCTACTGCATAAGATCCTGCACGTCTTATAAAATATTGGCTAAAAGTATTGTGGAGTTCTTGCACCTAAATATAAACAGTACAGG
>NW_019942643.1:262319-323845 GCF_002910315.2 Salvelinus sp. IW2-2015
TTACCTCAATTACCTCGACTAACCGGTTCCCCCGCACATTGACTCTGTGCCAGTACCCCCTGCATATAGTCTCTCTATTGTTATTTACTACTGCTCTTTAATTACTTGTTATTTTTATTTCTTATTCTTATTCATCTTTTTTTAAACTGCATTGATGGTTAGGGGCTTGTAAGTAAGCATTTCACTGTAAGGTTGTATTCGGCACATGTGACTAACACAATTTGATTTGATTTGAACTGATTTATAGGGATCTGTGTGCGAGACCACCTGAATGTTTCTTGGTCAATGTTGTTTTTGGTACAAGCCTGGAAAAGATTGCMCTGAGAGACCTTGGTCTGTAGATGCCACGTATTAAGTTGTGTGCAGTTTGGTCATTGGGTTCCAGAGGAGTAGTGTTTTAAGTGACTTGCCTAGTTAAATAAAGGTTACATTTACCATCATGCACATTTGAGTCCTTCCAGGCCTTATGGAAAGATGGAATTTACATTATTTCAGTAAATTGGCGGAACCGGTATAATAATAATGAACCAGAACAAATACAACAGGCTTCTCTGTTTATTGTACATCCGGCAGTAGCCTATATTACATTCTATATTCATCATAGTAGGAGTTCGGTGATGACCAGAAGAAAGCAGAGAGATGAACAAGCATCTGGATCCAGCTGTTGCAGCTAAGCTCACAGAGAAGAAGACTGAGTTAGCTCCAGCTCTAACATACCGATCAGCCACCACAATGTATTTATTATTTAACTAGGCAAGTCAGTTAAGAACAAATTCTTATTTTCAATGACAGCCTAGGAACAGTGGGTTAACTGCCTTGTTCAGAACAACAGATTTTTACCTTGTCAGGTAAGGGATTTGATCTTGCAACCTTTTGGTTACTAGTCCAACACCCTAACCACTAGGCTACCTGCCGCCCCAATGCKAACACCACCATGCCCGGCCTCCCTCCCTGGCCCAGATCCCTTCCCTCCCTCAGGGCCTGCTGTGGGAAGCGAGTAGGGCATTCACTCCGAGTTGACTTCGAGATAGCGTGGGCAAACTACCAATGCGTTGTCCTTGCTCAGCARCTTTCCATTAGCAGCTTTTTACAGCAGCCATTAGGGGTCAGCAGCCATGTATCAGGGCAACCACTCCTCTATTTATTCTATATGTTTTTGTATGTGATGTCCTGTAATTAGTTTAATTGACAAGTTTTAATAACACAATGCACATTTAGGTGAAAGCAACCAATAGAATATTTTKTTGTCTTTATCTMAGGTCAGAATGMGGTTCATGGTCCAGCGGCTGTGCTACGGGATCAGCTGGGATACAGAGGAGATCTGCGAGGCACGCAGAAAGATTTGCAGACCAAACCAGACGCAGGAGAAGGAGAAAGKCAAAAAGGAGAAAGAGGAGAAGGTATTGGAGGTGCCTCGCCTCAGTAAGGACGATGACGGGAGTAACAGGAGGGAACATTCACCCGTCTCTTTTCTTGCAGGGCCCCAAWGCCCTCCACTTCCTCCGTGCTCACCGGCACCCCCCCACAGCCACAGGGCAACACCTAGAAACCCGAGACAAAGCCCATGAAACAACGTCAAACCCCYCATGCTCTATCAGGTCTCTGCTGTGGCGGAGCTTCGATCATAACAAAAAGCCTTTGAAGGAGGAGCTCCATCGTCTGCAGGCCCTCAKCAGGCTCCACATGAAGTACATCCGCAAGTGGTTCTGTAACCAATGCTTTTCGTTCGCGCTTTCCACTGGTTCACAGCCCAATGGTCTCTTGTCGTCAGAGACACAGCTCATTCAGCATCTGACACAACCACTGCCACCACAACGTGACAGCATGGACAGACCACCACCGAAGAAGAAAATGGTTTCTCAGGCAGATGATGTCGAGATCATAAACTGCAGCTGCAATGGTAACCATGACAACCCTGCTAACACCACCCACCAGATTAGGTCAAGCTTGGAGGGGGAGGAAGTAGAGAAAGAACCACCTGAAGTACAGAAGAAGAAGAAYAAGATGATGAAGAKGAAAACACAAGACCAGAGCTGGAGTTAAGAGATGCAAAGAGAACGGCAAGAATTCCCCAAACTGAAGGAGGAGCGGAAAGAGGTGGGGATCACAACATTCATTAACAACCCACGGAGAAGAACAAGCTTTCAAAATGGGCCTGTGGCCGAAGAACAAGACCATGGCCCAGCTGGAGCTCCTGAGACAGAAGCCAGTCTGCTTCTGCAGTCGCATGTAGTGCCCCCCAAGTGCTAATGGGGAGGTTGGTAGGAAGAAGGGAGCAGGTGCATAGAAACTTGTGACTGGGCGTGAAGCAGAAGTGACTGCTGGGACAGACTTGGGGTAAATCTCAATAGTGTAAAGAGGCTTCCTCTCCTTGTTTTGTTCTCTCCTTRGCGAGCTCTGATCTGGCATGACCTAACAGGCGCAATTAAATGTTGAAACTTTAAAGCCTATCTTAACCTTTCACCTGTTTGCGGGGACGATGGAAAGGGAAGCCATGAGTATGGAGACACTCCCCTGCTATAATTTGACTGGAGAGGCCTGAAGGGGGCTGAAAATGGACTGTTAGGCTACATGTTAGGAGTTGTCACGAATAAGACAGCATTCTGTTGTATGTTACAAGCTGTTGATTATGTTTATGATGAAGTTCTACAGTCTGCTGTAATTTTAGCACTACTAACTTCCTGTTCACATGGTTCCTAATTTAAATGTCAATTAATGTTTCAAGCTCTATCACAGGTTTGTGCTTGGAAGTTTCTAACTATGTCATTGCATTGATGTTCCTTGTTTGAGATGTTCAGCYTGTAAAGAATTGGGGAAACTACCAGACCAGCGACAGCATATGGACACGGGGTGCGTTCCAATAATCTCTCCTTCGTCCTGGAGCGTTCGATACTCCCCACTAAAGCATTGGATTGATGTAGTTGGAGTGCCAGTCATTTTCTTTCAAATCCATGAAGGGAAGTGAACAACTGCTCACTTCGGGAGGAAGGAGAGATTATTGGGATGCAACTGTTGTTTAAACAGAACGGATCAAATCCAATCAAATTGTATTGGTCACATACACATATTTATCAGATGTTATTGGTCACATACACATATTTAGCAGATGTTATAGGTCACATACACATATTTAGCAGATGTTATTGGTCACATACACATATTTAGCAGATGTTATTGGTCACATACACATATTTAGCAGATGTTATTGGTCACATGCACATATTTAGCAGATGTTATTGCGGGTGTAACGAAAGGCTTGTGTTCCTAGCTCCAACAGTGCAGTAGTATCTAACAATTCACAACAATACACACATATCTAAAAGTAAAATAATGGAATTAAGAAATATATAAATATTAGGACGAGCAATATCGGAGTGGCATTGACTAAAATACAGTAGAATAGAGTATACACATATGAAATGAGTAAAGCAGTATGTTCCATCATTAAAGTGACCAGTGATTCCATGTCTATGTATATGGGGCAGCAGCCTCTAAGGTGCAGGGTTGAGTAACCAGCTGGTACCAGTTTAATATTTGATAATGTTGTTGGTAATGTTACTCAGTATATTCACCTTCTGACCTCATACTCTGCTTATGCAGTCTGTTTCCTTGTCTTTTGGCAGATCTTGTGTGGTCTTGTCATGAGTAAGAAAGTAATTAACTTATCTATAGCCTAATTAAAGGTACAGTAACTAAAGGCTCATGTTAAATCGTATTGGTTCCTCAAGTGCTGGTCAGGTTTTCTCATACCCTTTTATGAATGAACAGAACTGTTTCTCCTTGTTCTGCAAGTGGGTGTCTCTGACAGTAGACTGAGTGGATGTAACAACTGAAAGCATTTATTAAACACAAGATGAGAAAGTGATTAGAAACTACAAAGAAAGTGAAAAATAATGCATAATCAGTTTTTTTWATTAATTGCTTCCATTTGTGGACTTCGTGGTACATTCTCAAAATTGTTAGAGAAAGATAAGTCCTATTTTACAACTAACCTTATAAAAAAATCGAGACAATGTGTAATTATCCTCCTGTTTGATCACAACTCACAACCTTGCATAACTCAATCATAAACATACACTCAAGTTAGGATTGATTTGGTCATTAGAGAGAGGTCGGTCCCAGTCCTGCCTTAGTTCCAGTACTCTGCGGCCTCCACCCTCTGAGGCTGCCAGAACTCTGCTCCCTCGATTATCCGCTTGATCAGATTGGCTGAGGTGATCAACATGTGACCTGCCATCTGGAGGAGGGTGGAGGCCATGCGGAGGGCCTCTCTGAGAGAGAGAGAGAGAGAGAGAGACAGAGAGAGACAGAGAGAGACAGAGAGAGACAGAGAGAGAGAGAGAGACGGTAAGTGGGAGAGAGCGAGTGAGAGAGAGAGTGACGGGAAAGAGAGAGAGATCGTCACCTCAAACAGGTATCAGGTTAAGATAGGCTTTCAAGTTTCAACATGTAATTTCACAGCAGCAAGATTTGTCACCTGTTACCACAAGAAAAAGGGCAACCAGTGAAGAACAAACATATTTATGTTTATTTATTTTCCCTTTTATACATTCGTTTGAAACTTTTGTGAGTGCAATGTTTACTGTTCATTTTTTTATTGTTCATTTCACTTTTGTTTATTATCTACTTCACTTGCTTTGGCAATGTTAACATATGTTCCCCATGCCAATAATGCCCTTAAATTGAATTGAGGTAGGCCGTCCTTGTAAATAATAATTTGTTCTTAACTGTCTTGCCTTGTTAAATAAAGGTTAAATAAAAAATTGAGAGGGAAGGGAGAGAGAGAGAGTGAGAGACGGGAAGTGGGAGTGCGAGAGAAAGAGAGGAAGTGAGTGAGAGAGAGAGTGACGGGAAGTAGGAGAGAGAGAGAGAGAGGAGAGAGGGAGAAAGAAGGAGAGAGAGTGAGTAAGAGGAGAGATTTACCATTGTTACAGATACAGTGCATTCGGAAAGTATTCAGACCACTTCTCTTTTTCCACATTTTGTTACATTACAGCCTTATTCTAAAATGGATTAAATAGTTTTCCCCCTTATCAATCTACCTACAATACCCAATAATGACAAAGCATTAACCGTTTTATTTTTATTTTAGCTAATTTATTAAATTAAACTGAAATATCACGTTTACTGAAGCATGTAGACCCTTTACTCAGTACTTTGTTGAAGAACCTTTGGCAGCAATTACAGCCTCAAGTCTTCTTGGGTAAGACACTACAAGCTTGGCACACCTATATTTGGGGAGTTTCTCCCATTCTTCTCTGCAGATCCTCTCAAGCTCTGTCAGGTTGGATGGGGAGTGTCGCTGCACAGCTATTTTCAAGTCTTTCCAGAGATGTTCGATTGGGTTCAAGTCTGGGCCACTCAAGGACATTCAGAGACTTGTCCCGAAGCCACTCCTGCGTTGTCTTGGCTGTGTGCTTAGAGTTGTTATCCTGTTGGAAGGTGAACCTTCGCCCCAGTCTAAGGTCCTGAGCAGATTTTCATCAAGGATCTCTCTGTACTTTTCTCCGTTCATCTTTTCTCCCAGTCCCTGCCACTGAAAAACATACCCACAGCATGACGCTGCCACCACCATGCTTCACTGTAGGGATGGTGCCAGGTTTCCCCCAGATGTGATGCTTGGCATTCAGGCCAAAGAGTTCAATCTTGGTTTCATCAGACCAGAGAATCTTGTTTCTGATCTGAGAGTCCTTTAGGTGCCTTTTGGCAAACTCCAAGTGGACTGTCTTTTAATGTGCCTTTTACTGAGGAAGGGCTTCCGTCTAGCCACTCTACCATAAAGGCCTGATTGGTGGAGTGTTACAGAAATTGTTGTCCTTCTGGAAGGTTCTCTCATCTCCACAAAGGAACTCTGGAGCTCTGTCAGAGTGACCATCGGGTTCTTGGTCATCCCTGTCCTTCTCCCCCGATTGCTCAGTTTGGCCGGARGGCCAGCTCTAGGAAGAGTCTTGGTCGTTCCAAACTTCTGCCATGTAAGAATGATGGAGGCCACTGAGTTCTTGGGGACCTTAAATGCTGCAGAAATGTTTTGGTACACTTCCCCAGATCTGTGCCTCGACACAGTCCTGTCTCGGAGCTCTACGGACAATTCCTTAGACCTCATGGCTTGGTTCTTTCTCTGACATGCATATAGACAGGGGTTTGCCTTTCCAAATCATGCCCAATCAATTGAATTTGCCACAGGTGCTACAATCAAGTTGTAGAAACATCTCAAGGATGATCAATGGAAACAGGATGCAACTTCGAGTCTCATAGCAAAGGGTCTGAATACTATGTTATGTAAATAAGGTATTTCTGTTTTAGATTTTTTATGAATTTGCTAAAATATCTAAAACACAGTTTTMGCTTTGTCTATTTATAGGGTATTGTGTGTAGATTAATGAGGATTTAAAAAAAATCRATTTTAGAATAAGGCTGTAATGTAACAAAATGTGTACAAAGTCAAGGGGTCTGAATACTTTCCAAATGCACTGTACATCCCAGCAGGCTGGCGACGTCCTCCCATCCCCTTCCTCTCCACTTACCTGAGGACTTTTTTGGGCCCCAGACATTGGAAGTCAGCGCTGACGGAGTACCGGCCTGAGAAGGTGCCCTTCACGTTCAGGGAGCCAAACACGTCCTTGGGATTCTGCCGGTACAGGTCAAAGGTCACGCGGGCTATGTCTTTTCCTGTCCGCTGGTTAGGGTCCTGGGCTTTGGAGAGCACTGCACCCTGTGGGGTTAGAGTAAGATATGGGGCGAGATGAGAGACAGCGACATGGTCGGTGTCACCGTGCAACCGAACCAGGAAAAACTCTGGGCATTTAATATTTTCCTGATCGGGGCCCATATCCACATAGCGACTCAGAGTAGAAGTGCAGATCCAAGATGAGCTTTGCCTTTCAGATCAGAATGAATAAGGTTATATGGACAGATCCTAGATCAGCACTACTACTCTGAGATGCTTTGTGGATACGGGATCAGGTCATGTGATAGGCCTAGAGGAAAAACTCAGGGCCCTACTCATCTCACTTGGTAGCTGACGTGGGTGTATATACCTGCACATACTGTCCAATCACTAACACAGGTCAGACGAAACAAATTCTCATGTACATGTCCAGATCACGACAGAGACAGACAGTGTCAAACCTACCGGAGGAGGTTTCCATGTCTGTCCAGGTTCCAGGGCCATGAGGACGGTGTTGTCGGGCAGATACATCAGGAAGTCTTCAGAGTCCACCACTGTCCCGTCCTCCTCACACACTAGCACCACAGCCAGACTGGACAGGCACAGCATCAGGGCCTGACACACCTGGGGAAGCAGCACAGAGAGACATGTTCAGAGGACAGACAGACACAGTGTGGGTATTTTGTAGGCACAATTACATTCTCCTTTGGCATTCACTCCGTGGTTCTTTGTAGCTCAGTCGGTAGAGCATGGCACTTGTAACGRCTGGGTAGTGGGTTTGATTCCTGGGACCACCCATAGGTGAAATAAGTGCATGCATGACTGTAAGTCGCTTGGGATAAAAGTGTCTGCTAAATGGCACCTATTATTGTCCCAGATCTGGCCTTGCTTGGGTCCTCACTAGTTACCACAGCCATAAAGTCATAAACGCCCCCCAATTTCTTAAATTTCTCTTCTTAAAATTGTATTTTAAACCTAACCCTTACCTGAACCCTAACCACACTGCTAACCGTATGCCTAACCCTAACCTTAAATTAAGACCAAAAAGCTACTTTTTGTTTTCATACATTTTTACGATATAGTCCATTTTGACTTTGTGGCTGTGGTAACTAGGGAAAAGCCCAGAGCTTTTACTGGTAAAGTCAGATGGTCCGGAAAAATTCCTGGCCTTACTTATAATAACCCCCCCCTTTTCATTTAGCTTTTTTTCATTTTTTTTCATTTTCATCATGTCTTTCTCTCTCTCACCCTCTCTCTCAGCTCRTCCAGGGTAGCTGCTGTGACGCCCTTCCTGGTGCCCCTGTCATGGGAACACACCCTGAATGGTCTCTGGGGGGCCGGGGCCAACGACCACACCCGCCTGGTCACAGACCTGTGAAGGAAGAGGACGAAGAAGATGTTCACAAGGCCAAATACAGCCAGCTTGAGGTAGAATTTGCCTAACCTGGTCCGAGATCTGTTTATGCTCTCTAACCAATGCCTACAGTCATTGTCATTTGTCACGCTAACAGATCTGAACCAAGCTAGAAGTTGCCCTGTTCTTGGATCAGTTTACCCCACACACCAATCTTAACCTGAACTATGAAGAGGATGTACAACCTGACCCTGTATCCGTGGTTTGGGACAACTTCTACCTATTCCCTATTCCATAGATACACAGATAACACATTTGTACTGCACATAATTTCATTTGGCCTAGGAAAGCTACCATAATATTATAGTGCAGAACAGATACGCTGATACAACTGTATCTCTATGTTTAGATGTTAACTAGATATGATGCTATGTTTAGATGTTAACTAGATATGATGCTATGTTTTTCTAAGGTGTTCTGTAATATTTACTACTGCTGCTGGGGTATAGTATCTCGTGGACAGACTACGTCATTGAGGATCTGACTAAATTGCGCAAGGTTTGAGTTCTGGGTTAACCGAGATTAGCTGAGGTACAATGTGCTTTAAGGGCCGAGGTGTGGGCTGAGAGGGATACAAAAAGAGATTGAGACTGATTGGAAGACAGAAGCAGATCAAMCCTAGCTTCATCTGGTTTGACAACAGAGGGTTGAAACAAGCATAGAAAACCATTACTATTCTAACTGCCAGTCCAACTTCAATTAAAGCACTCAATTATATACATTTTCCAGTGGTTTGTTGTCATTGTGCCTTCTTGACAAATATCTTGGCCCTCAACAGCGGATACTTTTACAAGTACAGTGATAGAGTATTATTAGAAAACTCAGAAAACTCAGATATAGAACAATTGATTGAAAAATGTACACAAAATGTGTGGGGGAAACATTATCCAGACACAGCTATTAGGAAGTAAGTGTACTTGCTTGATTAATGATGATGTTGACTCCATATCCCACTCCCTTTCTTTCCGTCTCTCTCTTCTTTACCTCCTGTTTTTCCTTGTGTTGTTATGGTAGCGTTGGTGCTATGTCGACTGATTCTGAATGTGTCTGACCCAGCTAATTCTTTAGGACAGACTTTGCCCTGATGAATCAGATACAGACACATAGGGCAAAGTTCTCTGTGTGTGTGCGTACATGTGTTTGTGAGAGAGAGCGAGTGAGAATTGAAATTGAATTTAATTGAGACAGAGAGAGAGAGAGAGAGAGAGTAACACTGGCCTATATCATTGACTGCGCCATGGCATTCAATCTACAGTTGGAACATTTTTTACATGATATCAGCACAGACTTTTGTTTTAATTTATCAGTGAAGTTAAGATAATCATGAATATTATACCACAGAACAATGAGACAGATATCTCACTGGATGTATAAATATGAAGCCTTGGAGTTTCCACTCATTAGCAAATATGGTAGTGAGAGGAATCCCACTGGCGCGCAGTCGGAGAAGATGGAACGAGATGGATTTTGGCCAACATTCTACAAATGTTCTCATCGATTAAACATTTGATCTCAATACAGTTTTTTCTGTTCCCAAAACTAMWATATCTTATGAAGAGAGTGGACTACGTTTTGTAGACTTTAGCCTTTGCCAAAGTTTTTAAAAATTGCGTTGTTTAGGAACGCAAAGTAGGCGTTCCCTAACGGAAATATGCAGATGTTGGCTAGAACGGGCCAATAGGATCTCGCTAGCTCGTTTTTGGCTCTGCCCACCTCCTTGCTTGTTCTGCCCACTATGACTCATCTGTTCCCATTGGAAACAACAGACTGTGGTCTATCTTGGTTTAGTTATAAAATCTTTGATTATATATTCATTCAAACGTCACATCCAGCAAGTAGAGAAGGCGGGGAAAATGTGGTTTTGGAGAAAGAGATGGCGGAAGCTGATGTGGATCTTGAATCAAGGAGTAGCGTACAGTGCTGAGAATGTTCCTTGTCTTGTAGTACTATGGGTTATTAATGAGGAGAAGCGGATCGGATTACCAATCTTGAACAATCCATTTGAGATATCCAAACTGGTGGAGAAAGTACTGGGTAAATTGAAGGCTGTGAGAATTACGAGAGGCAGGTTTGTTTAGATTTGTTGAATTTCTGAGGATCAGAAGGAACGTGTGTTGCGTCTTACCCGAATTGAGAAGTTTGACGTGTCGTGTGTTTGACGTATCTTCGGAACACGGCACCGCTAAGGGGATAATACCTGGCGTCTCGTGGGAAGTCTGTTACAGAGATGAAAAATATTCCTGGAGTGATTGACGCACGTCGGGTGACGCGTGCGTGTGCGTGTGTGTGTGTGTGTGTGTGTGTGAGAGGGGTCGTTGTCAAGTCTCTATATTTTTTGATATGGAGTCTCTCCCTACTCAAGTGCAGTTGGGGTATATAAACTACAGGGCCGAGCATTTACCTCAAGACCAATGGAGTGTGATCACTGTAAAGCTTTTGAACATGTTTCAGTCAAGTGTTTGCAGAAGGGAGAAGCTGAGATGTGGATTTATTTTTTATTTTGATGAAAATGTAACATGTTGCAATTGTGGTGGGAACCATGAAGCTTCTTTGGAATGCCCGACCAGGGTAGAAGAGAATTTGGCCAAAGTCCGGGTTTCCCAAAGCATTTCATATGCAGCGGCTGTTAAGTGTTCGAATGGTACTCCTAAAGAGTACATGGTGTCATGGTGGTGGATAGGCCTTTTCTGCAGGGGTTGCCTTTCACCAGCAGGACCCATATGTTAAGAAGGTTGACTGTGTGGCCTTCATAGCTATGGTGATTAATGGCACTACCAAGGTGGAGAGGAAATTCCAGAAAATAGATATCATTGTGGATGCGGCAGAGCGGTTCCCGGGACTGAACTGAAAGACTTCTCGGCGGAGGAGTTGCATGGAGTATTGTCACCAGCCATATCACCCTCTCGGGTCCTAGAGCCTGAGAAGGGAAATATGGAGATTTGAAGGAAGGAAGTGGGAGTTTTAGGGCTCTATTTCACTTTCTTAGAGTAACTGGACTAATGAGGAGAATTTAATGGAGTTAGGCCATGACTAGTCTCACACTCCAGTACAGTAGGTGGCGATGTATGCACCTTGAAAGTTGGATGCGATCTGCCAACCCAATCCTGAAGAAGGGATGACGGAGAACTCAGCGTGTCCTAAAATTAACAAACTCTTATGATCAAAGTCAGTGTAATAGATACAGAATAGCAACCTCGAGAGTTGCATGTTTTCTGTTTGTATCGCTAGATAATCACTTATTGTAACCTTGTCGTTAACTTATCCAGCAATCTCAGAAGAAACGCTTTGTTAGCCTAGCTAGCTACAAAGTTGTCTACAAAGTTGGCTTGGGAAGTGAGCTAAAGCTAGCTAGCCATTCTAGTATAAAAATCGACCTAAATTCGGACGGGACAATATGGCAGCTAAGAAGTCATCTGAAATGGGTAATTACTTTAGTCTATTTAGTTTCCAACAGTTTTCTCTTTGCATTTACAGCTCGTGAGCTAACACTAGGAGAAGCAATCATTAACTGCAAAGAAACAGTAGGTAGCTATTGCGGGTTAGCCAGCACAAAACAAACAACATGATGGTTGCCAATAGCTAGCTACATCAGTACAGTAGCCAAATAGTCTCCTAAAACAATACGGCTAGTCACAGTGTTAGTAAAAGCAAAGTGACATTGACAGTTTCCTAACAGTTTTACAGACAGTCAATACATTCTGGTGTCTTTATCAACCATTATATAATTATAAAGGCTTGTAGAAAATGGTTGCTTACAACTACTTGAATTTGAAGTAAAGTAGGAAGATTAATTACACCCTAACCATCTTAAAGGGAATGTTCACCCAAATCACAAAATATACACATTGGTTCCTTCCTCTTTAAAACAGCACTGTTACCATGGTTACTCCATGGATTTTCAGTATGAGCGAATCCACCCTAAAAAAGACGCAATAGTCTCTAAAAGCCAGAATGTTGAATAAAATGACATTTACACTTACTTTACCGGTTGTACGTGTTGTGCTTTTGGCGGTAGGAGGTGGAGATAGGGTATCCACAGGAAAGTGTTGTTTACTTGACTTTTTGCGTTGCCGATAGGTTCTGTCGCTTGTATTTTCAATCTCTTGACGCATTGCACGTGATGTACAATATGTAAACAATAGTCGATATTAGAGGTCGACCGATTATGATTTTTCAACGCTGATACCGATTATTGGAGGACCAAAAAAAGCCGATACCGATTAATCGGCAGATTTTTATATATATATTTGTAATAATGACAATTACAACAATACTGAATGAACAATTAACACTTTTATTTTAACTTAATATAATACATCAATAAAATCAATTTAGTCTCAAATAAATAATGAAACATGTTCAATTTGGTTTAAATAATCCAAAAGTAAAGTGTTGGAAAAGAAAGTAAAAGTGCAATATGTGCCATGTAAAAAAGCTAACGTTTAAGTTCCTTGCTTAAAACATGAGAACATATGAAAGCTGGTGGTTCCTTTTAAKATGAGTCTTCAATATTCCCAGGTAAGAAGTTTTAGGTTGTAGTTATTATAGGACTATTTCTCTCTATCATTTGTATTTCATATACCTTTGACTATTGGATGTTCTAATAGGTACTTTAGTATTGCCAGCCTAATCTCGGGAGTTGATAGGTTTGAAGTCATAAACAGCGCAATGCTTGAAGCATTGCAAAGAGCTGCTGGCAAACGCAGTAAAGTGCTGTTTGAATGAATGCTTACGAGCCTGCTGCTGCCTACCACCGCTCAGACTGCTCTATCAAATCACAGACTTAATTATAATATAATAACACACAGAAATACGAGCCTTACGTCATTAATATGGTCAAATCCGGAAACTATCATTTCGAAAACAAAATGTTTATTCTTTCAGTGAAACACGGAACCGTTCCGTATTTTATCTAACGGGTGGCAACCCTAAGTCTAAATATTGCTGCTACATTGCACAACCTTCAATGTTATGTCATAATTACGTAAAATTCTGGCAAATTAGTTCGCAATGAGCCAGGCGGCCCAAACTGTTGCATATACCCTGACTCTGCGTGTAATGAACGCAAGCGAAGTGACACAATTTTCCTAGTTTAATATTGCCTGCTAACATGAATTTCTTTTAACTAAATATGCAGGTTTTTAAAAAATATACTTCTGTGTATTGATTTTAAGAAAGGATTGTGCTTTTTTCGCAAATGTGCTTTTGTTAAATCTTCCCCCGTTTGGCGAAGTTGGCTGTCTTTGTTAGGAAGAAATGGTCTTCACACAGTTCGCAACGAGCCAGGCGGCCCAAACTGCTGTATATACACTGACAGAACGCAAGAGTGCGCTTGTTAAATCACCCGTTTGGCGAAGTAGGCTGTGATTCAATGATCAATTAACAGGCACCACATCGATTATATGCAACGCAGGACAAGCTAGATAAACTAGTAATATCATCAACCATGTGTAGTTAACTAGTGATAATGTGAAGATTGATTGTTTTTTATAAGATAAGTTTAATGCTTGCTAGCAGCTTACCATGGCTCCTTGCTGCACTCGCATAACAGGTAGTCCGCCTGCGGAGTGCAATGTAATCGGCCATAATCGGTGTGCAAAAATGCAGYTTACCGATTGTTATGAAAACTTGAAATCGGCCCTATTTAATCGGCCATTCCGATTAATCGGTCGACCTCTAGTCGATATGTCACCAAACCTAGTCGACTGAAGCACGTTTCCTCGCAATCAGCTGGAAGTGTTTGCCATTTGGTATGTGGTTCGGTTAGGCTTGGCCATATTGTGCAAGTGTTTGTCAATTGCATCAGTATTGAAAACAAAAACCGTAAATAAAAACTGATATACAGACCAGTGTACTGAAGGTCGGTTTGATAATATTTCCCTGTGGATATTTTGTATCAGATTACCTCTGACATAGGGACAAAATTGGCAGACTAGGTTATGTATGTGGAATTTAAGTTTGTTCAACATTCTGACTTGTAATGGGACTGTTCGGAATTGCTGAGCCTACATGATAGAGATGAGTGTAACTATTTCACACTCGGATTCTAAAAGAGGATATCGATGGACAATGTCTGGCATGGTTTCCACATGCTAACGTTTTAGCATTTGTGTTACAAATCTCATTCAAGTCATGGGACCAATATTAGCTTCTTTTTTTGTGCATCATGTCCAAATCATCCAAAATTATCTGAAATTGATTGAAGSTCAACAAAGTCACTTATATGATTTAAACATGACGCTCGAAAAAGGCTAACACCCAGTCACTCTTCTAGTACTGAGCGATTAACCGAAATGTCAGTTATTTTTAGTTTTTTAAACTAATTGACTGATTTCGGTTCAATTATTAAAATTGTTTTTTCTTTTTCTGTGAGCTCAATGTGCACATTGCAGTTTCTGTAGAGATAAATCAGATCAAGCCTGAACTGTGCGATGTAGTAGGGAGATGTAGTTTCCAACAGGCCAATATTCTACATAATTACCACGTTTTCTGCATTAAATGAACTACAATGACAATCCCTTGCACACCTACTCCGGTATGTTTCTCTTTTATGCCTGCTATGTTAGGTTAGTGTGGGGCAGACAAGGAGAGAGAAGAGACAGAAGAATGTGCGATCGAGAGAGATAGAGAGCAGTTGCTTCGAGGTATCTTTACCTGGAAATACATGATCTAGGTGATTGATAGTTATAAAGGTATGCCTTATTTACTTTGAAGAACTACTAAAATAGTGATTTTTGTCAGACAGCATAGGCAGCAGCTCTATAGAGATGATGACTTGGAATTAAATAAAGTCTGCAAATAAAACCAATGTAATATACACAACAACTGAAATATGAATGTGAATAAGTAATAGGCAGTAATGGGATGTCACTACTGTCGTGGGACTTTTATTTAAAGATTATTTTATCAAACCAACTGACCTCAAAAGGCACTATTCGCTCAGCGTTACTCTCCTCTCTCTATCCCCTCAGACATCTTCCTTTCCTTCTCCTCCCTACGCCTCCTGGCCCCTCCCATCCGGCTGGTCTCTGCTGCCATGTGGAAGGTGATGAAGCAACGCGATGTGATGCATTATGGGATGCTGGAGGAGTTTGTGACATCCTGCTGTGAGACTGTCCCTGGCCTGCTCACATCTAGACACCAGGCCAAGCTGGCTCTGGGGCTGAGATCACGGGTGTGTGTGTGTGTGTGGAGGATGATATTGTTGACCCATGGCCATAAGTCTTTGGACAGTGAATGGGTTGCATTCATTTGGCACCAAATGGTTGAAAACCTGAACTTGTCCGATAAGAAAAGCTCAATTTTGTTTTCCGTTGTTATGTTGCGACTTAATGAAAATTACCCTGTATGTGCTTCCACTGTCAGACTGTTCAGTCCTTAATTATCATGTCTCTGGTCATTTGTAGCTGATCTTAGAGCTGTGCAATGGCTCAGACCCACCAGATCCATCGGTTGTCCTTCCCCAGCTGGAAAGGATTCGTGCCCCCACCCCGTCCTCTGCCCTGGTGAGTGACAGTCACTTCTCTGTACTGCAAGACGGGTGTGGTATTTGAATGGTCTTTCATCACTTCACTGCTTTGTACACTAGGAATGATTTTGTGAGAAATACAGTATGTTTGCTGTAAGTGATGTCTTTGCATGCCTATGTTGCAGAAAAAGGATGTGAAGATTGAAACAGCAGTGACCAACCTCCGGGACCTGGTTGAAAGCTTTCTGAAAGACCCCACAGAGAGAGAACTATTCTACAAGGTCAGACTGTGGCTTTGTTTTGTTTGACTCAGCAGCTTTTCGGGGTGGCAGATAGCCTAGCTGTTAAAGAGGCGAGCCAGCAACAGGAGGGCTACCCTGTCGAATCCCGGACCGACCAAAAATATCAGTCAGGAAGTGAGCTGGCCAACCGGAGGGTTACTGGTATCGAATCCTAGATTGCATTGTCTACTGTTGTGCCCTTGAGCAAGGCACTTAATCCTCCACAACAACAGCTCCCCGGGCACCCAGTGTGGCAGCCCCCTGRGCCTCTCCCCCCAAAACACTGTATACATGTGTGTCTTTTAGAGGGGTTGAGTTAAAACAGGAAGTAACATTTTGGTTGGACCTTGTGCGCAACTGAACAATAAAGTTATCTTAATTAGAGACCATTCACTAGCCTCATATGACCATCCTGGTCTCGCAAGCTTACATTCTGTTTCGCTATGGTCGTACGAGGCTACATCCACTYAGGAACTCTCAAATTCTCTGTCCCCCTCTCGTCTACCCCTTACAGGTGGAGTTTCCGTCAGAGTATGGGCCTCAGTTTGACCAGGAGCTGGAGAAACTGCTGTGGGAGTTCCTGCTCAGACTGGACCAGCTTCTCCCAGTGCCCAACCTGGCTCAGACGGTGTCGTGGCTCACTYCTGCCCCTCCTGTCCTGGAGGAGTGTGCGCAGGCTGCCTCCCAACCCCAGCTCCTGAGGACCCTGCTCCAGCACCAGATCTGCCTGGGACACCTGGATTCTGCAGGTGGGTCTACATAGGGCGCGTTCCAGGCCGACTACATTGCAGTCGCCAGCCAGATTTCACAACGCCTGGGATGGATGTTTAACATATCGGCTAACCTCATCTCTTTTGTTACCTCCTATCAGCTTCTCTCCCTCCGTGTATGGGCGACTACCTCCTCTCATCACTGTCTCTCCCTCCCTCTGGAAGAGTGCAGCAAAGCGTCCAATCAAGATCTAAGCCTGCCTCGGTTTCCACCCCAAGCCCTCTGTCTTTAAACCCATTAACTGATTACAGACAGACAAACTTGTCATCGCCCGTKGCACCTGTGATTGGTGGGATTTGCAACGAAGACCTTCCAACCATGGCTTCAGCCAATAAGAGGGCAAGAACTTTCCAGGAAGACGTTATTATCCAATCGGTTTCAAGAGATGTGGAGGAGGACGCTGAGTCAACGGAGAGGTCAAAATATACATGGGTCAAAAGCAGAGAAGAGGAATCCGAAGAGGATGAGGAGATCATGGTCATGAGAAGAGGGAGGAAGAGGAGTGTGAGAGACAGAGGGAGTAAAAGAGTGCTCAGGAGAGGGCGTGGGGGGGGGTTTGTTAGAGATGGGGAGAAGGAGGATACGACGAGCGGTCGAGATGGAGAGACTGAGAGAGACCTTCTTAGGGACTGTTTGGTCCAGTTGGGGATCGCAAACCTCAAGGTTCCGGAAGACCATCGCCTCTATTCTTACATCACATCCTGTCTGCTCAACAAACCCAGGGTGCTCATCCCCCGACTGACTTCAGCAGACATCACTGCTCTTATGAGGTCACAACCTCCTTCCTGCAGCAACGGGACACCAGCAGCAGGGGAAGGGAGCTCTCCATGGGGACAGAACAAGAGGCCAAAGTTGCCGGCGATAACGGCATGTCGGCTTCCTTCGACCTGGCWACGGAAGTTGAGTGACAGGTCATTGACCCTAGATATGGAGCTTCCAGCATCAGCTGACAAAGAGTAAGAGAAATACAGGTGCTGATTTTAACAACCAAGGATACTTTCCTATACTAGCCTGGTTGCCAAATCTGGCTGTGCTTTCTTTAGTAAAATGATGTTGTTCATTCATCGTTCCATACGTTCATCATCTCATGCATGATGGCAAACAACTGTAATTGTTTAAAGCAGCAACAAATCGAGCAATCAGGCTAGTCAAATACCCACTAGTACGACAGTTTTATTTATTTTTATTGCTTTTATGCTATTTTCACAAGTATGTGGTGAATATTCTAAAGGCTTCGTACAAAACTGAACTGTCTACGTTCATTTTGAAGACAACTTTCACCACACAACCATTAAAGGTGCTACCCCTTGAATGTCTCCCCTATGTGGAAGCTAGGTGAATTGCAACAGTACTTGGCTGCTTTCAAAACAAATCCCCCTCCACAGCATCCCATTTTTCCCTTGACATGGCGGAGACTCTCACTTGAACCTTTTACTCTCGGTTTTGGCCCACCAGCTTCAAACAGCTGTAAAAAATATGTTTTGTTATTGAAAATATGTCAGTGATTTAGATGGTACAATGATTCCCTACACTATTCAGTGCTTGTTTTCTCACATAAACTGAAATTGAGCAAACCTTGTAGAATTTTAGCAACCAGGAAATTACAGAGCGTTTTCTACATTGGCCGCTTGACCAGATTTCCACTATATAACAGCCACAAAGTCAAAACAGCTTTCCCATTTTGACAACAGATGCCGCTTCGGGAGAAATCAATAGGCGAATATCACAGCCAATCACAACACTGGCGGGTAAGTAGTACTGAGAAACACTGTCATTCCACTATTACTGCAGATATAATATGGACTTTTTCTGAAATCCAAAATATACATTTACTGTGAAGTACCATGAACATTGCCAAAACACAACACTATGATCTCTTCTCAATTTAGTTATTTTAACTACCAGTTAATCCAATATCAAAAACTGCAAGACACATGTTTCAAAATTGACKTTTGAATGTAATATGCTACAAGTGTGATTGAAGACATCTTTCACGACCGTTGATGAAAAAACCAGATGTATTGTTCAGATATCATTACAACATAGGTGTACAACAGCGCTAATGTCAACAAAATGCATGTTGAGCTTTACTGGCTTGAAGTAGAGGAGCGATTGTCTGCACCATTTCTCGTTTTGTTCGAAATATTCATGTGTTGAACTCCAAACTCTGTCTATTCAATCAACTAACACACAGCTCTGACAAACATTCATATTCCACAAGACATTCAACCAGAGCTCTCTTCACTGTCTAAAGCCAAAACGAACTCAAGGCGATGCCCAGTAGTACTGTATATAGAGCCATGATAGTGTGGAACTCCCTGCCGTCTCTAATCACTCAAGCAAGCTGCAAAATTWGCCTAAAAAAAAAAGAATAAAACTGCACATTGCCTCTGACCTAAATAGCTGGTAGCATCTCCCTTCCGAGCACTTCTGCTGCTTGGGTTAAAGATAAGATGTGCCCTTGTCATTAGGATATCGGGACCTGCTTAGAGAAAGCAATGGTAAGCAAAGCCTCAGAGTAAGGACTTCAGTTTCCTCTATTACGGCAGGGTCGGTATGGGGACTTGTTCTCTTTACACTTTTATATAAATAATATTGGTCTATGTATTAAATCCTGTCATTCATCTGAGTGCAGACGATACGGTTATGTATGCCATTGCACTGACTTGTATCAAGCTATGATAGAGCTGCAATCTGATTTTGTTGCATTACAGAAAGCCCTTGTTGATTTAAAACTTGGACTTAATGCGGGCCAAATGAAATATGGTCTCTAATTCACTGAAATATTTCTGGTCTACATATTCACTCTTTGGATGGTTCTATCTATAAATATCTGGGTGTCTGGATTGATAAATATCTAACGTTTAAAAACAAAAAACGTACAGATGAGCTGAGATTTAAAGGGGCTTTTTAGAAATAGATCGTGCCTCTCCATGAACAGCAGGAAGCATTATTGTACAGTCATCTTCTCTGCCAGTTCTTGACTACGGTGACACCATTTACCAGAATGCAGCAGCCACTACTCTTTAACCATCGAATGCTGTCTACCATAGCGCCCTTCGCTTTATTACAGGTGAGTTTTTTTTTTTTATACTCATCAAAGCATCCGGTGTCAGAAGGTCGGCAGGACCTCACTAAAGTCCCGTAGATCACTTCATTACTCTATCCTTGTTTACAAAGCTCTGCTCCACCCGCTTCTAAAATATCTCACTTCCTAGTTTAAATATGAGATACCAAACCCGTTCGCAGGGTTGGTTAATTCTTTGATGTCCCACTTGTCTCCACAAATGTATTTTTTTGTATTTTACCAAATTTTTCTCAATTTCAATTCTGGTCACGGACGGTTGTGTGAACCTGGGATCGATAGGGCAGTTTAAAACTGTTGTTAAATGAGTTTACTAAGTGTGCAATTTGTTTTAATTGACTATTATAACTTGTTAAAATAGCCTGATGTAATGTGTTGTTTTGATTATATTTTTGTCCTCAGGGCACAATTGCAAATGAGACACTAGTCTCAATTGGGCTCCCCAGAATAAATCCAAGTACTTATTTTAATGTATTTTTTTCTCCATGCTCCGCATGATGATACTCTTCTCACTGACTAGGTGATGTTGTGAGAATCTCTCAGCTTGTTTAAAGAACATTGGTGAGTGACAGAATACCAGGGCCTGCCTGGTAGAGCATAGTATTATTGATGTATGGACAGAATACCATGGCCTGCCTGGTAGAGCATAGTATTATTGATGTATCGACAATACCAGGGCCTGCCTGGTAGAGCATAGTATTATTGATGTATGGAATGTTAGTTCGGCTGAACTATATAAAAGTGTGTTCTTATTTCCATTTAAGTAACTTTGTCCTTTGGTTGATTCCGTGTGCGACTGGTGGACGATACTGGGGTGGAATGAAGGTGGTCATGTAAGACAAGTTGGTGAGGTGGAAACCATTTAAGTTTAAACTTTAGCAGGAGGAGGGAGGAAACTCCACACTATTCAAGGTTGCTGCGTTCACCTCTGTTAACTGACCACGGTGGCTGAGGTGAAAGCCTCAGCGGGAGCCAAGGACCTCAGGTGAAACTCCCATCTGGTTCAGTTTATATGAGCAGGAGCCTAGCGGCTCCATCTGATTCACAGGGATCTTGTTCATTTCATGACCAGGTCCAGGGCCTTGCACAATACCTCAGTTAACCCTTCATGGGCGGTAGACTGTAACACGTTACACTGTACCTCAGATAACCCTTCATGGGCGGTAGACTGTAACACGTTACACTGTACCTCAGATAACCCTTCATGGGCGGTAGACTGTAACACGGCTCAAGGAATGTAGCTCGTTATGAGCAGGGGTGAAGGAAGCGAAGCCTGTATGTCTGATTAGTTTAGTTCATTTTATTTTCTGAGCTGAATGGGGGTGAAGGACATTAGGTGAAGCCCTGTATGATAAAAGTTCTATTCATTCTATGAACTGACGTAAGTGTAACTGTCTTGGATTTTTATGAAAGTTGCATTTTACCTAATGGTAACTAACAAAAGGCCTACAAGTTTAAGAGATTACATGTTACCGTAAGAAACCCATTGCAGGTGGTAACTGTAAAAAGTCTATACTTTACCCCAGGATACCCATTACAAGCGCTCCTATAGAAACAAGGTAGCTTTATTCATGTCAGGGAAATTTAGCAAAAAGTATCAGCCCCTTTTGTTTTTGTGTGTTGCACTTTCATTCAGTAGCATCTGAATCACATGATTATGAAAGTGTATTTTAAATGTATGTAATTCTGTCCTTGTGATGCACTTTTCTGTTAATGTTCTGTATCTTGTTTTGTGTGGACCCCAGGAAGAGTAGCTGCTGCTTTAGTAGTAGCTAATGGGGATCTGAATAAAATACCCCAAAAAATACTACTGTAATCAAATGGAAGAAACAATGTTTAGCAGGCTACTAGTTTGCATCAAGCCTGTCTTGAGAATTTTGGTAATACTTTAGGTTCTCAATGACATCACAGTAAATGTCCTTATTATTCATGCACCTGGGGATAAACCTTTTGGCACGAAAAGGAATCCAAGCCTGACATTCTGTAGGTCTGGATTAATGTCATTGCATACCTCATCCATGGCCTGAAGGAGGGTGGCATGCTCATGGGGATGTGTTCAAAACATTAGAAACACCTGCTATTTTCATGACCGGCTTACCAGGTGAAGCTTTGATCCCTTATTGATGTCAATTCAATCAGTGTGGATGAAGGGGAGGAGGCAGGTTAAAGAAGCATTTTAAAGCCTTGAGACAATTGAGCCATGGATTGTGTGTGTGCCATTCAGAAAATATGTAGGTGCCTTTGACCAGGGTATGGGAGTAGGTGCCAGGTGCACCGGTTTGTGTCAAGAACTGCAACGCTGCTGGGTTTTTCACACTCAACAGTTTTCCATGTGTATCAGGAATGCTTTTGACACATTGTAGTCCATGCCCTGACAAATTGAAGCTGATCTGAGTGCAATAAGGGGTGCAACTCAATATTAGGAAGGTGTTCCTAATGTTTTGTACACTAAGTTTCTCCTTCAAACATACCTTTTCATTATGTAGTTGACAAACCTGTACGTTTACCAAACGGTTAAGTGATTATCAATTAAGAGCAGTCGGATTAAGTAAGAGTAAAATGTATTTTAACATAACAGAATCATATTAAAAGTAGTGTGAACATTGCATTGTGAAAGGAAATTACTTTATATAAACCTGTATTGCAATGTGGAACGTATTTCTAMCTGAAACAGTGTTTGGTAAAATAGTGACCTATGATTGTGTGTTGTACTTAGTCAATTGAAAATGTGCTTAGAGTTTTGATGATCTGTTGAGGTTTGTACTAAGTTGTGACCACATACTTGTGATAATTGCACCGAAGCGACTGAAAAAAAACGAATCAAAAAATGCATAGTGCCGTAACATTGATATTGTAAATGTCCAGTATTAGCAGAAATGTAGGACTTTTACTCATCACTGTTTACACCTCCAGGAACTGTGCATTGATAACTTCTGCATGCATGTACTCACAATTCTATGGTTAAGTGAGTACGTTATGTCAGTGCAGTTATCGTTGCCCAGCCATTACCGTGTTATTCCAAGCCTTACATTTCTCCATCTCGTTTCCATCTAGAAATGTTAACTTCTCCAATAACCGGTGACACAGGATATCATTGGATATTCAGAGGATGAAGCGACAAAGAATTTCAAAGTAAGTAGAGCCTTGGGAAGCAACTTTTATTTTTAACCTTGCTTGCCCTCGTGCGTCTATGGTTCCTGAAACCACTGCAGTCTAATGTGCTCTCTGTCTCCCCCAGGTGTTTGTGAAGCCCTAGTACAGGTCCAAGCACGACACGTACCAACCCTCAGGGAGTTCTTTAAGGTCGGCATGGCCCGACGCCACCTGCTGTCTCACGGCAACGGACACAGATGACACTCAATAATTCACAGGTCTATGGTAAAATAATTTCTAGCCTGGTCTCAGATCTGTTTGTGCTGTCATGCCAATTCATATGGTCTGTTTGCTAGACATGGCAAAATCATTTCCTCATCCACGGTAAGAAAATATTTAATAGTGACTGACTAGCAGAGTTAAGTTTCTTTGTATCTGAATCACTTTGGAATAAGCATTTTTTATTAAAACCTGGGTGACTTTTATTGTGAAGTCAGAATGATTGACATGTCACCAAAACTTCACTACCTGTGTGCTGTAATACTTGTCAGTTCAATTGGCCAACACATTTTATTTTAGGGGTTATAGGAATATATTGACACATTGATAACTGAGGCAACAACTTGCACAAATTGGTTGAGGAGAAAAGAGTTTTGCTAATTAGTTTGACTATAATTATAGAGTTCAATTGTCCCTTTCTAATAACCAGATGCAGGATCTTCAATAAGCAAATAATGAATCAAAGGGAAATTTATGCATCTGCCAAATAATAGTTATTTTTCACAGTCTTAGTGTGAAGAACTACAATTTAATTGTGTATAATAAATGTTGTATTCACTACTTCCCATATCTATATTTATGAAGTCCAATAATCAAACATGTACGACAGCGTTAACCCTTGTTTATTAAGGCAATATAGTTCCTAATGGCTTGAGGGTGGGACAGAGCTAAAACAGATGTTTGGACCCTGCTTGTGAGCTCAAATGCTTACAGTGTGCTGTGACAGTCTTTGAAGTGTAGTAATAATACATTGTGTTAATTTGTTAATAACCCAATGCACAGTATAGAGCCCACTGAAAAACATACCAACAATGTCAGTAATAATCTCAGCAATGGTGTCAACACTGTCCACTTCCTGCCTTAGTGTCCTCATGTCACTAGTCTTAGGTAGATTTACTCTACATTGCAGAGAAATGGAATCCTCTGTCTTACAGTCCATTCCTATATTACAAGCATTGTTTCCTTTGAGTGTCAGTCCGTCAGCGTGACCAGATTCTATTGACACTTTCCAGCCCGACTAGTCTCACAACCTGCAGCTCATTCCTCCAGTCACAGTGATGGTCTCTCCAGTGATGTAGGACGCGTCCTTAGAGCACAGGAAGGCGATCACTCCACCGATCTCCTCTGGCTCCCCAACCCTGGGAGAATACACAAGTAACAAATCAAACAGACCACCATGGTGAACATGCATAAAYACAGCCAAATACAGATATGACGTCAACAACACGTCTTTCAATGTTACACAAGCAAATTCCACCAATTCAGTCACAATGGGTCAGACACATTTGTGGACACACTATATAAAAACAATAACACTTAAAGGGTAAGAATGTACCCTAAACTAAACGATGTACCCTAAGAATGAAGTTGAAGGCAACCTTTTAATGCTAAGCTGCTTCTTGAACTCGTCCACAATGTCTTCGTCCTGCCACAACTGAGAGAGAATAAGAACACAGCAAGATCAAAAACTCCCTTTGTATGAATGATGGGAAAACAACAGCTAAAAGAGTGATAGAAATAGAGGGTAAGCAAAGATGAAAAGAGTAAACCGGTAAAGATGACAATAGAAAGGGAGGGGATCCTCACTGCTTGGCTGAAGCGGGTCTTGATGACGCCGGGGGCCACACAGTTGACCCGGATGTGGCTCTGGGCCAGTTCAGGGGCCAAGGCTCTGGTTAGTCCTAATAGGGCCGTCTTACTCACACTGTAAGGACCCAGGGCCTGGGGGGGATCAAAGGTCATGTTGAACAAATATTTCTTCATACTAATGTAAATTGATCTAATGTAACACTACACAGAAAAACTAATTCTGAGATGATCGACCCGAGAGCCATTCAGAGGGAAAATCGGAGGCGCTTACCTGCATAGGCTGGTAGCCGGCGACAGAGGACACAAACACAACACTCCCGCCCCTGGAAAACACATACATTGTAATTGGTATAGTTCACAAAACACCTTCCTACTTCATTATTTATATCTTCTCTCTCTCTCACCCCCTCTTCTCCATGTGAGGCACCACCAGTTGGGTCATAAGAAAGGCTGCCTTAACATTCACATCCAGGATCTGCGTGGAGGTGAAAAGTACAGCATTAGAGCATGTAAACAAAGCATCTATGTTAAACCAACCAATTAATACTTAAGCATCTATGTGAATGTGTGTAACCTTTATTTAACGAGGCAAGTCAGTTGAACAAATTCTTATTTACAATGACGGCATACACCGGGCCAAACCCGGACGACGCTGGGCCAATTGTGCGCCACCCTATGGGACTCCCAATCACGGCCGGATGTGATACAGCCTGGATTTGGACCAGGTACTGCAGTGAAGTCTCTTGCACTGAGATGCAGTGTCTTAGACCGCTGCGCCACTCGGGAGGCCGACCCGGTTAAACCAACCAATGAATACTTAAGCATCTATGTGAAACCTACATACACCTCAGCCAAATACATTTGAACTCAGTTTTTCAGAATCTGTTTTAGGTCAGTTAAGATCACAACTTTATTGTAATAATGTAGAGTGATTTATTTAAGCTTTTATTTCTTTAATCACATTCCCAGTGGGTCAGAAGTTTACATACACTCAATTAGTATTTGGTAGCATTGCCTTTAAATTGTTTAACTTGGGTAAAACGTTTCAGGTAGCCTTCCACAAGCTTCCCACAATAAATTGGGTGAATTTTGGCCCATTCCTCCTGACAGAGCAGGTGTAACTGAGTCAGGTTTGTAGGCCTCCTTGCTCGCCAAGCTTTTTCAGTTCTGCCCACAAATGTTCTATTTGATTGAGGTCAGGGCTTTGTGATGGCCACTCCAATACCTTGACTTTGTTGTCCTTAAGCAATTTTGCCACTACTTTGGAAGTATGCTTGGGGTCATTGTCCATTTGGAAAACCAATTTGCGACCAAGCTTTAACTTCCTGACTGATGTCTTGATGTTGCTTAAATATATCCACATAATTTTCCCCTCCTCATGATGCCATCAATTTTGTGAAATGCACCAGTCCCTCCTGCAGCAAAGCACCCCCACAACATGATGCTGCCACCCCCGTGCTTCACGGTTGGGATGGTGTTCTTCGGCTTGCAAGCCTCCCCGTTTTTCCTCCAAACATAACGATGGTCATTATGGCCAAACGGTTCTATTTTTGTTTCATCAGACCAGAGGACATTTCTCCAAAAAGTACGATCTTTGTCCCCATGTGCAGTTGCAAACCGTAGTCTGGCTTTTTTATGGCGGTTTTGGAGCAGTGTCGTCTTCCTTGCTGAGCGGCCTTTCAGGTTATGTCGATATAGGACTCATTTTACTGTGGATATAGATAGTTTTGTACCCGTTTCCTGCAGTATCTTCACAAGGTCCTTCACTGTTGTTCTGGGATTGATTTGCACTTTTCGCATCAAAGTACGTTCATCTCTAGGAGACAGAACGTGTCTCTTTCCTGAGATGTATGATGGCTGCGTGGTCCCATGCTGTTTATACTTGCATACTATTGTTTGTACAGATGAACGTGGTACCTTCAGGCGTTTGGAAATTGCTCCCAAAGATGAACCAGACTTGTGGAGGTCTACAATTGTTTTTCTGAGGTCTTGGCTAATTTCTTTTTGATTTTCCCATGATGTCGAAGAATGGAGGCACTGAGTTTGAAGGTAGGCCTTGAAATACATCCACAGGTACACCTCCAATTGACTCAAATTATGTCAATTAGCCTATCAGAAGCTTCTACAGACATTACATAATTTTCTGGAATTTTCCAAGCTGTTTAAAGGCACAGTCAACTTCTGACCCACTGGAATTGTGATACAGTGAATTATAAGTGAAATAATCTGTCTGTAAACAATTGTTGGAAAAATGACTTGTGTCATGCACAAAGTAGATGTCCTAACCAACTTGCCAAAACTATAGTTTGTTAACAAGAAATGTGTGGAGGGGTTGAAAAACGAGTTTTAATGACTCCAACCTAAGTGTATGTAAACTTCCGACTTCAACTGTAWTGTAATGAAACAGCAGGGAGCAGGTCTCGAACCCTCGACCTTCTAGCCCGAGGTCCGGCGCGCTATCGACTGTGCCGCAAAAGCATGCTRGTGCGCCAGAGTCGATTTCCGCGCTTATAAACCCAGGGTCGTTACAGTATGTTAAACCAACCAATGAATACTTATTAATCACATAGTTATTACACAACTTACTGAATACTTCAAATAACTTGTTACATTTAAACTAAGGAACATTTGGTACTGTTAGACATGTAACATATTTCCATTGCATCAAGGCATCAGTATATGGGACAGATTATAGGTCCAGTTGCTTTTCAAAACATTTGTAAGATGCTTGGACGCATAACGCACCTTATCCCAGACTGCTGCTGTGGAGTCCATGATGTTTCCAAAGAAAGGGTTGACTGCTGCGTTCGAGACCAGGATGTCTATACCTCCACAATGTTCCACTGTCTAAACAGAATGGAAAATAATAACACTGACATTCTGTAAGGACATGTGACTGATGGCTGTGCCTGTGACCCTGTGTCAAGAAGTGGAAACTACAGTATCGGTGATGTACTGGAATGTCACTGTGGTGAAGTTGAGTGTGATGGTGGTCACATAATTTGAAGGTGTATAATTTGAATATGATATTGTCACATGTTCATCAACTGATGTCTACTCTGTGTGCACCTGCTAGAGTAGGAGCAAAATGTATTGGCTTTTTCTTTACCATGTTAACCAGTCTTTCTCTGTCTTCACTTTTCCCAACGTTGCAAGTCGTCCCGGTCACTTGTATCTTCTCACTCTGCAGTAGTGCCACGGCCTTGTCCACGTTGGACTGACGTCTGCTGCTCACCACAACGTGAGCCCCTCTCTGACCGAGAGCCTGAGCTGCAGCCAGACCAATTCTGGAAGAGAAGAAGAAGACACAGTCAGTAGGAGAAGGATGATATATAGGGCCCAGAGCTTTCCCTGACTGTGTGGCCTGACCAGGGAAAAACTCTGGCCCCTATTCTCTAGACACTTGTTATGGCTTATAGGCTAACTAGGTGCCCATAGTTTTTCCAGGTCAGGCTAAGCGGTCAGGAAAAACTCATCATAGGACCATAGAGCAGGAGAGCAATTCACTATAAACAAATTAAATATATCCACAGCAAAACAGTAGGCACAGCTATTCCTTACCCATCAGTGGAGGCAGTCACTATGGCAACCTTCCCTGCAAGACTGCTTTGAGACCCGGCAAGACTGCCCCCAGACATCTTTCTTGTTTGACCTGCGACAGGATTGGTCAAAAGGCACCTGCTAACAAAACACCTCAGCATTACCTGGAAAGAGAGAAGGTTTCTCAATGCACACACATACAGTAGACACAAATGCAGGTGCCAACCCAAGTGAACCTTTCAAAACATTATGCCTTAGTTACTAGGTCCCTTAGTTATTGCATTGCTTTATCCATGATGTCTTTATATGCCTCCTTATTGTGGCTATCAGTGTCTAGACCTCGGTTATGAAGAGCAGAAATTAGGTGAAAGTTGAACTGTGCAAGAATACAAGTAGTACAGTGTTATGTTGAATTCAAAATACAATGATATGACCTTACCTTTGCCCTTCTGATCAATAACGGCTACATGTAACACCAATAATCAAGGTTTGGCGTACTGTTGGTTTACAAATTGTAAGCTCAAAGTACCTCTGTGCAAAGTCCTTTACGTCCAGTGACAGAAGACAGGAACAAAAACACGAGTTTACAGACGACGTTTCCGGTACTTTTCCAAAGTAAAAGTCCTATCCTGGGTGTACTGCTTTATTTACAACTGCGTCTATTGATATTGCGCCTGTACTGTCGTCTATACGGCAGCCTGTGCTCCATTCAAACAGAATCCAAAAACCCGCAGCAAAGCAAATAGCATATAACAATTTATTGCGTTTACCATCTACTTACATTAAACGTAATTAGTTGGTTACAGCATCTCTCCTTGCCAGATAAAAATGGCCCAGATTGAACTATCTGTGTATGTGAAAGCACCTTACCCAGAGTCTCCCGAGTGAAGTGCTGAAGGCGGAGCTGTAATATTCGGTTTCTCCATCCTCAAAAATGTGCGCTTTACCGCAAGAGGGTCGTATCCAATTACGTAGTCCTTCTCCGGAGGGAGACATACGAGAAAAACCTCGTTTGCCACGAATTCCCTCAACTGAAATAAAGGAACGCTCGATAGCTATCTTTCTTTTCTCGAGTATTGCATGAAATGTTTCTATTTCATCAAGGGTAAGTACGCTAGCGAACAAAACAACAAGTGGGTGTCATTTGAATGCAGACTGAAGTTTGCTTGTTAGCGAACTGATTTCATGTGCCCTTTTGTTTTGCCCATTGGCTATAAGCTAGCTAGCAGTTTACGTTACAGTAAAAAGCTAGCCTCTGCTCCATCGATTTAGATACTTGGATAATGTGGGCCAAATTGGGAGCTAACAAAATATTGAATATTAATTCATTTTTATTTTATCAGCGATCGGGTGAGCTGCTTGCTAACTTTAAGGGGCTAGCTAACGTTTGTTAGCAAATATTTACGTCATCTGAGTCAATCAATGCCATGGTCTAAAATTTCGTCCTGGCTGACTGATCCCACTGCCTGGTAACTTGATATACAACCTCTGAGTTTTATGTTGTCAATTAAGTTTTTACAGAATAATAATTGCCACCATTATTTGATATACATTTTTCGAATAACGCTTGGTACATATTTTGAATGCTTGCATTTTAACTGTACATCTGTCATTGGGGTAGCATTTGCAGGATGAAATCTCTTGAGTGTCCAAAGGGGGAAAAAACTAAACAAACAATACTTAGTAACAAGAATAATATGACAACTATTGTCTAATAATAATACCAATGAAATAATAATATATATTTTTAAGTACATTAACAGCATAGCAAGTTGTTGTACAACTACTAATGGTCCTACAACTAATAAAAACTAATGCTACAACTAATAATAAAACTAAGTGTATTTAATACATACAGTACATACATATTTACAAATATATTAACATTAACATCTTAATATTTGACAAAGGGGCTTTCTGAAATTCACTGTGATTTTAATGCCCTGATTTCTATAGGTAAATTATTCCGGTCAGTTGAGCCTTTTTATCTGAAGGATCTTACTCCGTGATATACCCTTGGAGTTTGTAATTGCTACTGTTTGTCGAAAGCAGTTGTGAGTCTTGTAAATCATGGGTGTGTGACCACAACATGGGATATGGTAAGAAGACAGAAGTTATGAATTGGCTCTAAATACAAGTGGTAGACGTTGACATCCTCTAAGAATCTAGACTATGTTGTTTACAAAGTGAGAACAACGCTAACGATTTCATCATCATGTCCCTGACTAGGATTCTCCTTCAGTGGAATCAGGAGCGTGATATGATGATTGCATCACAATCCGGCCGAACTGGCTTTTCTAATCTTAATCTCAAGAACGGTCGACAACACTGAGCCAAGAAGAAGCAGTTCAATCATGCCCTCAACACAGAAGAACCCTATGGGCGTTGGTGAGTGAAGAAGGCAGGACATCTCGCAGCCTTGAAGGAGGCTGGTGTTGTTGTCCTTGAACACAACTCGGATCGTGTGTTTGGACTCCGCAGCAGTCTGCAGTTCACCTCTTGGTTCTAGATGGAGGACTCTGTGTGTTTGTGAGCCTGACCCAACGTCCTGACGGGTGCATTGTCTGAGGAAGAGTAAATATGTCCCTCTCTGTGAGTACCAATCGTGTGTGTGTGTGTGTGTGTGTGTGTGTGTGTGTGTGTGTGTGTGTGTGTGCACGCACATTTTGTATGAGATATGGTGGGTAAGCAGGCACTGATGACAGGAGCCCAACTGGTGTCATGGCACTAAAGTTATTTTTCAAACCAGGGCCATGTTTGAATACTTAAAAAATGCATCATCCTTCTTTGGGAGAATCACTGATATGACATAACTGGATCGGTGAAAGGCCATTGGCTGAAGTGAACCTTTTTGTTGTCCCCATCCAATACTCTCAAATCAGTGATTACATCATTCAGGGAAGGGAGGGAATGAAGGATGCGGGTTTTAAGTAGTTGAACATTGCCCTGGATTCCATCCACTGTTTCCAGCAGGCACGTTTCAGAGTAGAGCTAGTAGTGCAAAACGTTTTGCAACTGAAAACAACACGCTGTGTTCTAATAGGACAAGATTGGACACTTTGACTTTTTATTTWATTTTTTTACATTTCCTTCATACTGAACGCAGCTCAGGGCTCAGCTTGTCTCTATAGCCAATCCCCAGGGGGTTAGGGTTTTGAAAAGGAGAAGATGAGAGGAGGCCCATGGGACGGCAATTAAACCCCAAACTAGGGACAGATGTTGCCTCCCTTCCCCCCCTCCCTCTCTTGCTCCCTCCCTCCATCCCTCTCTTTTCTCATTACCATTTACTCCTCTTGTCTTTTCAATCATTCCTCCCTCCTCTGACTCGTTTCTACTCACCCTAAAAGTACTGTGTGCAGTAACTAAGTATATAGTGATTCAGCACTTATATCATTATGTGTTTAGTCATGATGGGACTCTGAATGTGTTCTCTCTCTTTCTCGCCACCACACTGTTTTTGTTTAGCTCCTCCCTCTTGATCTTTAGCTCTTCTATTCACTTACACCGTTATACAATCAGCTATTCTCAATCTCTTTCTTGGCATKGAGTCAATGCATTTGTCTGTGTGCAGTCCTGTCAGTATGTAGATGTGTGACGTTAGGCTGTCTCTGTGTGTGCAGTCCTGTCAGTATGTAGATGTGTGACGTTAGGCTGTCTCTGTGTGTGCAGTCCTGTCAGTATGTAGATGTTGTACGTTAGGCTGTCTCTGTGTGCAGTCCTGTCAGTATGTAGATGTGTGACGTTAGGCTGTCTCTGTGTGTGCAGTCCTGTCAGTATGTAGATGTGTGACGTTAGGCTGTCTCTGTGTGTGCAGTCCTGTCAGTATGTAGATGTGTGACGTTAGGCTGTCTCTGTGTGTGCAGTCCTGTCAGTATGCCCCCTATGACTAGTGTCCAACGTTTTTCCTGACCACGTGACTTCACTAGGAAAAACTCTGGATTAATGCTGGGATAGTGATGGGTGTTTTGTGGATCTCTTATTTTGGAGGAATTACTGTGTCATAAGTTATTTCTGTGTTACATATGTTTTCCCTGTCCCTCTTTTCCCCCCTCAGACGGTGCTGGCGAAGGCCCTGTTTGACAATGCAGCAGAGAGCCCTGAGGAGCTGGCCTTCCGGAAGGGGGACATCCTGATGGTTCTAGAACAGYAGCAGGGAGGCGGTCCTGGCTGGTGGCTCTGCTCCCTCCACGGGCGCCAGGGCATCGCCCCCGCCAACCGCCTCCGCCTCCTCCACACCYCCCCGGGGTCTGACCCCCGACCCCCCAGCCGCGCCCCCAGCGAAGACTCCGTGTACCTCTCCCCTGGCCCCCTGGCCCACACAGCAGTCTCCACGGAGGACATAGMCAGCGTCTACCGCACCCCACCTAGCCTGGGGGAGGCCCTGTACCAGAGCCCAGGGGCGGTGCCTGTCGCCTCTAGACCAGAGGTCCTCCGACAGGCTGAGGTAGGGGGTCGCCCGCGCTCCCGCTCCAGCTCTGGCACACGCCCCCTACCCGATTGGGACGGGGGGGTGACGGGGCGCCCGCGCTCGCCCTCACTCCGAGGCAGAGATGCAGACTCAGCTGGGACTCTTTACCAGACCCCCTCCACCCCCACACTTCTTGGGCCCCAGCAACACAGATCAGCAGGGGGTCTGACTGGAGCCCCTGGCCCAGAGAATGTCTACCTGGCCCCCAGTGGGATGCCCCGGGCTGTGGGTCTAGTTCCAGAGGGGCCAGAGGATGACAACACCTACCTTGTCCCCAGGGAGACTGTAGTGGCTGCAGGCCACTCTGACGGCTGTTACCTGGTCCCCAGAGGTACCGTACTGCCCAGCGAGGAGTTCTACCAGACCCCCACAGGATTGGCAGCAGGGGTGGCCGTGGCGACCCAGGTTACCCCCATCGCTACCAGGATCCTGGAGACTCAGAGCCTCACCCCTTCACAGGTCAACGGGGACAGGGGGGCCCCCCTCAAGCCCCTCACCCCTAGTTCCAAACTGGCACAGGACACCCCTGGGATGATGTACCAGACTCCCACCCATGTGGGAGCAGGGATTCTCAGGACTCCACCCGTCCCTGCACTGGGATCCCCCAAACCTCAGCTGAAAGGCGTGACCCCCAAAACCACAGGAACCCCCAGAGGTCAGAGTGGTGTGCCCTCCACCGCTCCCATCGCCAGGGGGAAGCTAGCTCCAGCTACCCCCGTCAGGGGGTCCCCCTTGCTGGCCAGACCAGGACAGGGACAAGGCAGAGTGCCCAGGTCACCAAACGTTGCCCGTAAGCCCCCTCCTCCAGCCCCTCCAGTGAGGGGGGTCACCAGAAAAGACTTGCCCCAGTCTGGAACCCCTGTGTCCACCTCTAAGCCGGCCCTCTCCACCCCCCAGTCGACTCCTGTACCCTTGCAGCAGGAGAGCAAAGATAGGAGGATGACGTCGGATGAAAAGAAGACGAACGGGCAGAATAAGAAAGGAGAGGGCAGGGAGTATGCAGATCCTGATGACGAGAACCTCGACGAACAGGTGACAGACAATCTCGTCATGACTAGGCCCCAGAGTTATCCCCCGTCAAGTCATGTATTCAGGAAAAACTCCAACCCTAGTTAACCAATGTGAACTATATATCTGACGTTGACCTTGTGCTTCTAACAAGCGCACAACAGTCTTATGACATGCTGTGTTGTGTTGTGCCTGGTCTACTAGGTGTATGATACTCCTCCCAGCAGTAGGTGGCAGCGGCCAGCCCCAGCAGCGCTGTGTGATGACGAGAACATCTACAACACCCCCCGCTCCCTCCCCCCACACACTGACCTAGAGTCAGAGGTCAGTCAGGATTCTTCCTCCACAGTGCAGACACCATCTCCCTCCTCTCCAACTCCATTTCTCTTTCTCTCCCCGGCTCTCTTCTTTCTCTCTTTGTCTTGTTCTCACTCCTCGCTCTCACTTCATCTTTCTCTCTCTCTCCCTCCCTCTCCTTCTTTCTGTCTGATTCTCTCTTTCCCCCCTCAGCTCTCAACCTTCCCTCACCTGTTCTTCCCTCCCTTTGCTCCCCCCTCCCCCTCACCCTCTCTTTCTCTCAGTCCCCCTCTTTCTCTCTCAGCTCAACTTTCCTTCACCTGTTCCTTCCTCCCACAGCCCCTCCCTACGTCTGTCTCTCTCTCTGCCACACCTGTTTCTCTGTCAGCTGCATTCCAGTCTGTCTGATCTGAATACTACTGTTGCTATTTTCTCCCAGTCACACCCAGCTGTCTATACCGCAGTGGGAATGTAATGGCCAGGCTATCCAATCTCCTCCTCTTTTCTACTCCTCTGTTCTTCTACAACATACATGCATAACAAACAGTACTACTGACTAGGAGCTTAGAATGACTGAATGGAATGACTTGAAGAACAATAACGGTAAAGGAAGATTTGCTATGCGCCATAGACCCACATTGTCCTGGGGACTGATCTAGGTGCCCTTTACACTGGTGCTTTAGACATTAAACTGAGCAATTGGTGTCTGGGCCAGGGGGCAAAACAGAGAGCAATATCCCCAAGAGGAAAGTAGCATCTCCTTCCACCCCTTTCTGTCTTCATCTCCATTTCTCTCTTTCAGGTGTACAATGTTCCCACTATAATACTCAGCACGTCATCAGACCCCCAGCAGCAGACCTACAACYTCCAAGCGTCTGTTACAACTGCTGAATCAGAGGAGGACGTTTACAGCGTTCCCTCCCTTCCTGGCCTACCCCTGGCCCCGGGGGACATGTCCACCATCAACCCCCTGGAGGAGACGGAGCACGGCCAGGTCTACTCTGTCCCCGGCCCAGGGAAGAGAGCGCCGCTGGGTGAGGGCAGCGACTTGGGCTCCACCTCCGAGCCGGACTGTGGCATCTACAACATGCCTGCTCTCACCCTTGACGTCTTGCCCTCTTCGGCGATGTCAACGTCGTCTTCCACACATAGGTTATCTGTATCCAGTAATGGGTCTGGTGATATCCAATGGAGAACCTCACTTTCCAGCCTTGTCCAATCGGTGCTGAGCACTGCCTCGGGTGCACCCGCCTCCTCAAGGGACCTGGCTACCTCATTGGCTGAGATCCTGTCCGTCTGGAAGTTGAGTCAACCCAGCGAGGTCCCTCCCTCTCTCCAACTGGCTTGGGCCCGCCTCTCAGATCTACTTCCTGCTTTGTCTGCCGGTGGCCACGCCCCTCCGTCAGACACCCTGCTCTCTATGGTCCAACGGGCGCTGGAGGACTCCACCATCCTGTTACAGACCCAGGGGCGGCCCCGCCTCCCTTCCCAGGACTCCCTGTCCCGGAGACCCCTACCAGCCCTTCCCGTAGCGGAGAACAAACCCGTAGGGAATGGTATGGGACCACGCAAGAGTAGCTGGATCCAGGAAAGGCCCTTACCCCCGACCCCGCAGCCAGCGTTCCCCCTGCCCCTCGCACAACCCTCCATGACCATGTCCATCACAGTAGGGCAGAGCGATGGAGAGGAAGAGATGGGGAACGAGTACGCTGGGATAGGTCTGACTCCTGCCCCGGCACCACTTCCTGTTGGAGACAGTGTGGGATACGTGAAGCTGCAGGTCAGTTTTCAATCTGCTGGCTTTTGTTTCTCACTCACCTCTCCCTTGCTGGCACTTGTCTGCATTTTACATTGCGTTTGAGTCATTTTTTACATTGTGTTTTAGGGGGGTMTCAGGATTGTACAATTTGAGGTTAGATGGTTCAGAAGAAACCGCTTTTCTTAAAACAACCTCTACAAATTGTAAAAATACTTCCCCTTTAAGCAGACTCATTTATCCAGAGTGACTTCTAATAATCGCTCTTGTATGTTTGCTTCTCTTCTTCCAGTTGTATTATTGGACAGTATCTGCTCTGTGGGCCCATGGCTGTGTCTAAAGTGATGTATCTATATTATATTTACAAAAGTATGTGGACACCCCTTCAAATTAGTGGAATCCGCCATTTCAGCCACACCCGTTGCTGACAGGTGTACAAAATTGAGCACACAGCCATGCAATCTCCACAGAACAACATTGGCAGTAGAATGGCCTTGCTGAAGAGCTCAGTGACTTTCAATGTGGCACAGTCATAGGATGCCACCTTTCCAACAAGTCAGTTTGTCAAATTTCTGCCCTGCTAGAGCTGCCCCGGTCAACTGTAAGTGCTGTTATTGTGAAGTGGAAACGTCTAGGAGCAACAACGGCTCAGCCGCGAAGTGGTAGGCCACACAAGCTCACAAAACGGGACCGCCGAGTGCTGACGCGCATAGCAACACTCACTACCGAGTTCCAAACTGCCTCTGGAAGCAACGTCAACACGAGAACTGTTAGTCGGGAGCTTCATGAAATGGGTTTCCATGGCCGAGCAGCCGCACACAAGCCTATGATCACTATGCGCAATGCCAAGCGTCGGCTGGAGTGGTGTAAACGCGTTCTCTGGAGTGATGAATCACGCTTCACCATCTGGCAGTTTGATGGACAAATCTGGGTTTGGTGGATGCCAGGAGAACGCTACCTGCCCCAATGCATAGTACTAACTGTAAAGTTTGATGGAGGAGGAATAATGGTCTGGGGCTGTTTTTTATTGTTCATACTAGGCCCCTTAGTTCCAGTGAAGGGAAATCTTAATGCCACAGCATACAATGACATTCTAGACGATTCTGTGCTTCCAACTTTGTGGCAACAGTTTGGGGAAGGCCCTTTCCTGTTTCAGCATGACAATGCCCCAGTGCACAAAGCGAGGTCCATACAGAAATGGTTTGTCGAGATCGGTGTGTAATAACTTGACTGGCCTGCACAGAGCCCTGACCTCAACCCCATCGAACACCTTTGGGATGAATTGGAACACCGACTGCGAGCCAGGCCTAATCACCCAACATCAGTGCCCGACCTCACTAATGCTGTTGCGGCTGAATGGAAGCAAATCCCCACAGCAATGTTCCAACATCTAGTGGAAATCCTTCCCAGAAGAATGGATGCTGTTATAGCAGCAAAGGGGGGACCAACTCCATATTAATCTCAATGATTTTGGAATGAGATGTTCGACGAGCAGGTGTCCACATACACTACATGACCAAAAYTATGTTCACCTTTCCTCCACAGGGAAAGCCAGAGCCTCCCTCAGATGTCCAGACAGAGAATGGGTCAAACCAGACTGTCCACACCACAGAGCCTAGGGTAAGTAACACACACTCACATCTTATCTCCAATTGTCACACATATGCTTGTCTCATTCTCACACACTTTGTTTTCACACCAATCACCCCGCACATACACACACACACTCATCCTCTCACATCTTCACACCACATACACAAACTATGGCCTCGGATAAATCATTAATTCTCTCTGTGTATTTACTTTTGAGCTTTCTCTGTCCTTCAGTCCAGTGAGTCAACATTGATCTACCTGACTTTAGGTTACATTGACAGTAAATCTGCTCTCTGTACTCCTTTATCCAGTTTCAACCTGCCTGGATCAACTCAACTTGTTTACCTTTACAGTATCTCTACCTTAATCTCAATGTCTCTTTAGCTTCTCTTATCTTCCTCTCATTTTTTCTCAGCCTATATTTTTGTAGGTTGCGTCAACTCGTGTCATAGCCACACAACAAGAGGTCATCTGTGGTTCTAAGAACTTGACATAATAGACAGTGGTGGACCATTGCACAATACATAGCAGTTCCATAAGTGACAATGTTCATCCCTGCCATTACAATGATGGCCCTATCTCACTGTCTTTAACTCTCTCCCTCCCCCTATGTCTCTAACTCTCTCCCCATTTCTCTAACTCTCTCCCTGTCTATCTTCTCTCTTCCTTCTCTGTCTCTGTCTCTCTCTCGCTCCAGTTGAGCCCCTCCCCTCCTCTGCCCATCTCTCTCTCTCTGGAGGACTCTGAGCTGCTGTCCTTCTACTCGTCTCAGAGCCTGTCCCACCTCTCCTGTCTGGCGGACTCCATCGACGTGCTCTTCAACAGTGTGCAGGGGAACCAGCCTCCCCGCGTCTTCGTTTCCCGGGGGAAGAGTTTGATCGTGACGGCGCACAAGCTGGTGTTCATCGGGGACACGCTCTCCCGCCTCCTGACCTCTCCTGACCTCCGAGCAAAGGTCAGCACACATTTCATGCCAAAATGACATGGTCGTGACTCGTGTTCATGAGGGCACACTAGCAAAACATTTTACAACAGAAAAAAGAAATGAATGTTTCTCATAGGACGAGTTTAGGTAGTCCCTACCTGTTGCAGTCAGTTTTCTTCCATTCTATGCCTAATGAACACGACCCTGCATTTCATTCCAAATGTAGAGTTRGATACGGTAGTCAAACATAAAGAACAGCTTGCAGCAGAATTAATTAGAGATTTAGGTCAAGGTGAAAGGGATTAGGGACATTTAGGTAAGATATTTATTTTGTCTTTCTCTCTCCGTAGGTCACAACCTCAGGGGGGCGTCTGTGTCAGGCCCTGAAGGCCGTCGTCGTGGCTACAAAGGGGGCAGCACAAAACTATCCATCGGTCTCTGCCACCCAGGAAATGGTGGACCGCGTGGCAGAGCTGTCCCAGCATGCCGCAGGATTCTCCAGCCTGCTAAAGCGCCTCGCAGAGATATCTTGACAATATTTCTTCAACTTCTCTTCTTGAAATGCCTTAGTTCAGGGTTTCCCAAGCTCAGTCCTCGGGACCCCAAGGGGTGCACGTTTTGGTTTTTACCCTAGCACTACACAGCTGATTCAAATAATCAACTAATCATCAAGCTTTGATCATTTGAATCAGCTGTGTAGTGCTAGGGTAAAAACCAAAACGTGCACCCCTCAGGGTCCCGAGGACCGAGTTTGGGAAACGCTGCCTTAATAGTTGTTTCAATGTGTGGTCTTCTTAATTGAACGGTTTGACGTTGGAAGTAAGTGACTTGGAATCATTGATTATCAGTGCGGAAGAAGAACTGAGATCTGTGCCTCAAATTTGTCATTGAGTTAGATTTTGTGTGTGTTGGTTGGGCTTTGTTTTTATACTTACTGACTTCTGTGCTCTTGGTGCCAACTGCCAAGCACAGCTGTCTCGTGTGTCTTGATAACTTATTTGATTGATGGATGTTTGGTTTTGCTCATGTTTGAACCAGGTTTGTGACATTGAGTGTCCCTTTTGGGCCACCATATTATGGGAGACAGCCTAGTTCTGGTCGGTTGCCATACGTTCCTCTTCCTTTGACAACCATTTGTTTTCTTATCTTTGCATCCTTATTTATTCGAAGTAACTCTCCATCCCCCCCTCTCAAAAATAGTAAGTGTGCCCACATCCTGTTTGTTGCAATGGAGGAGAACAGGGAGAGCTTGGTGCAGGTGGTGGGTCTGTATATAAATGCTGTGGCAGCATTACTGTGTGTTTCTGCCTGGTGTTGCATTGGAGATTGTGTAAAACTTGTATTATCCAGAGGATGTTGACCATAGGAGCTAGCAAGATGACAAGATGGCTACTKTTTTACCCCTTCAGTTTCCTAGCTTGTAGTCTGGAAGAGGGGGATTGGAAAGAAGGTTATGAGTTCTATGTGGGACTGAGATTGGTTTCAAGTAACCTGTTGTTGGAGTGGTGCAAGAGCGGGCTCAGTCAGGCATGTCCTTTCCCACGGTTGGGCCATCGAGAGGGAAGAACCTGTATGCCAACTTTTACCTGTCTACACCTGTCTCGCTTTTCATTTCTCCCTTTCCTCTCGCTTTCTCACACACATTACACCTTCCGTCACACACCCTCACTTGCCTACACAGTCCCCGGCATGTTGTCCAAAGGACGAGAAAGAAAGGGTTGTCTTTTGTCTATGCGGGTGGCTCCTAGACAGACATACTGGTATACTGTTGCCTGTCTGTTTTCTATTCAACTCTATTGTTAGTGCGACCTTGTGAGGAATCCATAGCAGACGTGTGGGTTGCAGACTTGCCAAATGGGCTATTTCTGTAATGTGTGTGTATCTCCATGAAGTTCATCTTTGTCACCATTGCCCTCCTTAAGTCAATGCTTAAACTAATCTTCTGTGCCCAAACATTGCCTCCTGTTTCGCTCCTACCTATCTAGTTCCCTGTAGCCTCTGATAGGCTAGGTGGAAGTATCGCCATATTGCTTCATGGGCTACTCTTACCCAATCCTCTCAGATCCTAATAAGTGCATAGGGGGCTAAGGTATGATTGGGGCGCAGGCTTCTAGGCTTTCCTATTGTTGAAAGACTAATGGCACCCTGCAAAGTCAATGCTGCCACCCTCCCTAGTATTGCTGTCTGACTCTATGCAGTATGTTGGTGATAGGAAGGTCAAATTAACAAATATGCGTCAGTGCCAAAAACAAGTAGGAAGTAGCTTCCTCAAACACTAGTGATTTGCCTTTGAGCTCCCCCTAGTGGAAAGTAGCAGGGTTTCTACAGAATGCCGGCCTGCACAGTAAAGTCAAGTCACATCCATAGCCGGAGGGCCTAATAATAGAAAAGTATCATCATAATTAATAACAATTGTATTTATTTATAATTTTTTCCTAGTGGCTTTGTGATCTGCATGGCTTTAAGTTGCTATATTTGTTATATATGCACATATTTAACCAGGGATGTTTTCACTTCACTACAATGTTTGAAAATCATTGGAGAAGAGCAGTTAGTTTGATTAAGCTAAATTTGTTTTTTGCCTTTTTTTGTACCAGAATGTATTTTTGAAAGCTTTTCGTGTTGTAATTTGTTTTTACACTAAAGTMAATTTGTTGGGATTGACTCAATGGCTATATAAGGCATCTATCCAGTCTAGTTCATGTAAATTGAACACTACAATGATGAGTCATTTGACTCTGTTCCCTTCTAAAATGCACAAATACATTTTTACAATTACATTGTTCTGTCTTGGTGTGAATTATTTCTGATGAAAGTGTCTATATGTATTTTAAAAAGGTGTTTCACTTTTCACCTTGTTAGTGAAGCATCTGACTTATTAATTATTCCATGTTTTGTTTTTTCGGACATGATACTGTGCACTGTCTGTAAAAAGCGTCAGACACATGGATAAGGCTCATTTAAATGATGGAAGATTTGTGATTTTTAGAGATGAGTTGTAGGCTAGCACAGTATCGGCTGGTAACTAGAGTAGGAAAGTCTCTCCACCCCCTCCGGAGACTGCCGAACTGTGACGTTGGCGGGGAGTCGGAGGACGTAGCGACGCCTGTTGGAGCTCCTGTGAGTCGACAGAGCGACAGGAAAGCAAAATGGCGGATGAAGATGTTACGCTGGATGGTAAATCGCTACAATCGCTCCGTGTGGCGGATTTGAAAGCCGCTTTGGAGCATCGACACCTCCCTAAAAGCGGGGCGAAAAATGCGCTCATTAAACGACTGAAAGGGGTAAGTTTGGCGCCGGTTATTGCTTCTACCGACGAGCTGGTCAAGTTAAGCAGGAGGCGAGAGTGAATTATAGGCCGTGTTTCGGTGGTTCGGGTGCGGGAATCATAATATTAGGCACGCGTGCGGAGGATTTCAGGTCTGGCAAATTATCCATCGGTGTGTTAAAATACTTCGAACCAATTGTATAATTGTCTTTTGTGGTGCAGCACACTTCAAAGTTGAGATGTGTTGCACGGACCGATCTGAAGGCCCAATCGGAGTGTGTGCTAGCGAACTAACTAGCAGCAGTCCCTCTGTCGTCGGGCCCGCGCTCTGTGTGAGTGAGAGGAAAAGGGGGCAGGGTGATTGGGTACGCGCCTGCCCATATGCGCTGTTTATAGGAACATTAGCTCGGTAGCTAGCTTAGTAWGGCAAGCATATTTTAGATAATTAACATATAGTTGCTTGTCTTTTTCTCTTCAATTAGCAAGTTATATTATTTAACGAAGTAAAATTTTCCTTAACACTACCACCAGTGAAAAACATTAGGTTTCCAGTAAACTACTGTTAGTGCTGAATATTAATTTAGACACCATCGAAAAATACTTTTCCCAATTGCATTATAATTGCCTCATAAGTGTCTTAACTTAGAATTGCACACAATGCTCAGCAATCACAAATAATGTCATACATTATAACGACCCGTTTTTCAATCAGCCATGCAGTTTCCTATGCTTGTATTATGGGCAATATCCTGTGTAAAAATGGGCTATTCTTCCACATTTCCAATAGAATGCAAGCTGAAGGTTTGCAAATGTCAGTGGAAGGGCGATCGAAACTGTTTGGCACTAGAAACTCAATGACCCAAGTCGATTTGGATTTACCTATCCCAATGATGCCCCTCCTATGTAACAGACCAACGATCCATTTCGCTTCTACGTTCCCTATTTAGCCTATATAGAATTAAAACGGGTCTGTTCATTAGAAGAGAAGCTCCAGAGGGCAGGACAGAGAGAGTGTTTCAGAGACCCTGCTCCTGACCACTATGACGAAGTTTTGGGCATCACTTGCAGCTGGAGTTGGAATGGGAACAAGGGCTTGTTGTCCTGTTTAGGATGCTACAAAATTGGTGACTGATTTTATGTATGTGCCTCCAATAATTTGGTTGGTTTTGCTACAATGTAAATGTTAAATGTTTAGTACTGTCTGTATTGCTTTTTTCTTTCCCTCCTTTGATGATCCCGCCATGCTAATATTGATGCACCAGACTGACAGTGTGTCTCTGGGTGCAAGTGAGTTAAACTCACTTTTGCATACTGACTGGGTCAGTGTGTGCTGAGGAGAATAAACCAATASCTCTTATTAGCCTGCATTGTGAAAATACAACAGCATGGTTATGTTTGTGTTTTAACCAGTAGTTTGCTCGCTGTTTTAGGCTCTGATGTTGGAAAATGTTAAGAAGACTTCCACTTCCCACATTGGGCTCCAYCCCAACTCCCAGGTAAGAGACCAAGCAATACACTATTGTTTGMAGAGTCGGTACTAGATGTAGAGACAATATTACGGAGGTTACCTGATTTAATTGTCAGTCATCTGTGTGTTTCAGACCAGATATGTATATATATATTTTTTTACCTTCAAATGAATTAGAAAATATTTCAACCTGTATCGTTCAATGCACAAAGGTGATCATTTTACCCCCTCCTCCTGATTGTGTCTATCATTTTAGGTTGTGGTGAAGGTGAGTCCTGTATCATTAAAACACACAGGTAGCCTAGTCTTTCCCTTCCCGACTTTCTAATGTTGTGTTTATGTCCCCTGTGTGTTCAGATTGGGGAGGAGATGAGCCAGAACAGCTTCATAAAGCAGTACCTGGCTCAGCAGCAGGAGCTCCTCCGCCACAGGCTGGAGAGAGAGGCCCGGGAGGCGGCAGAGGCCGATGGTAAGACACACACAACCAGGCTCTAATATCCACACTAGCACACTACTTAACTTAGAATGCTAGTGTTGAGTGGACATTGGAACATAGCAGTCTGTTCCAATATACACACTGAAGCAAGGTTTTGGGCATGCATTGTAAGTGGTATGTGAGTTTGGACATGTAGTTCAAGTCTGCACTCTATCTGAACAATGTACAATGGCCCTATAGCTTAGTGCAGTTAACAGCTGTAGAGTGATACCAGTGAATGAATGGAGGGCAGTTAGCTTAGTGCCATTCACATCTGCATATAAACAGTGGCCTTATAGCTGAGTGCACTTGTCATCTGCATATATGGATAGTGGGTCCATCTCAGGCCTCTTGCACCATGTAATGTTCCCAAGTCCTTATTGTCTCCGATGATGATCCCGCCATGCTAATACTGATGCACCAGACAGACAGTGTGTCTCTCTGGGTGCAAGTGAGTTAAACTCACCTTCTCATACTGACTGGGTCAGTGTGGGCTGAGGAGAACTACTAGGAATAAACCACAGTATCCACTTTAATATATTTATTATTTTATCCGAAGGTGTACTAACAACTTGTCTTTATTTATTTTAACCTTTATTTAACTAGACAAGTCAGTTAAGAACAAATTATAATTTACAYTGACGGCCTACCAAGAGGCAAAAGGCCTCCTGCGGGGATGGGGGCTGGGATTAAAAATGTAGGACAAAACACACATCACGATGAGACATCACAACACTACATAAAGAGAGACATAATACCCTGACTACACCGCTCGCGTCGCATGTGCTGCAAAATAAATTTAGAAATRTATATTATTCAATTATTGCACCCACACTGCTCGCGAGCGTCTGCGTTGCCAAGGGCTAAAATAGAAGTCAGTTCTATTTGTGACGCAGATCGCGCTGCAAGTCCTGCCTCTCCCATCTCCTCATTGGTTTATAGAAGCGGATACCCACGTGCCATCTCCTCATTGGTTATAACCACGTGGGTGATTGACAGACGAACTGTGTTGTCGGTCGTCGTGGTAATACTATGAAAGTTTAGATGCCAATCACCATATAAGTTCAAAGATGAAAAAGCCTGGAAGGAGGAGAGATGACTAGAAACGATTTGGTTGACCGTTTTATGTGTGGATTAATTGTCGGAGTAGTGGACCTTGTGCATTTCAGGTAAAATTACAACGTTTATATCCCAGGACAAATTAGCTCGCAACAGCAAGCTAGCTTAATAGGACAAATTAGCTAGCAACAGCAAGCTAGCTTAATAGGACAAATTAGCTAGCAAGTGCAAGCTAGGTAGCTAAATTGRCATAAATGTTTAATGCTTTTGGACCTGTCCCCAAATTAKTGTAATTGGTTCAGAGTTTGTTTTGATATTTTAACCTGCGTGTCGTAATCGCGTTTGGTGTGGGGGGACAAAATACATTTATGCACGATGGCGCACATCTGGTTTGGATTCCGTGTAAGATAACACATCATGGCAGCAACACAACATGACAACATGGTACAAACATTGTTAGGCACAGACAACAGCACAAAGGGAAACAAGTAAAGACGACAATGTATCACATGAAGCAGCCACAAGTGTCTGTAAGAGTGTCCATGATTTTTATTTATTTTACTAGGCAAGTCAGTTAAGTCCAAATTCTTATTTACAATGACGGCCAAACTCTAACCAGGGAGATGCTGGGCCTATTGTGCACCGCCCTATGGGACTCCCAATCARGACCGGTTGTGATACAGCCCAGGATCGAACCAGGGTCTGTAGCACTGAGATGCAGTGCCTTAAACCGCTGCGCCACTCGGGAGCCCCCCGATTGAGTCTTTGAATGTAGAGATGGAGATAAAGCTATTCAGTTTAAATGATTTGTATATACCAGGTTATTTTTGATATGTTGAGTGAGCAGTCTTTCTTGTTCTCTCCATTCTCAATTGAGTTGTAGTGCAGAGTCTGCAGACATCCCAGTTCCAAACTCTGACTCCTAACGTCTAACCTCTGTTTCCTCTCAGCAGGGGAAACAGGCCCGGAGGAGGAGGAGGAGGAGGACGACGACGACACAGAGCAGGACAACGACAGTGCTTCCTACCACCCTGACAAGGTCAGTAACACATACACAGCAGCAGAAGATGCTCAAAAGCCAATCACATTCGAACGGTCCAAGATATATTTATTCTCATATAATTTCTTGTTCATATCAGGCTAGCTAACAGTCTCAATTTCTCTCTCTCTCTTTACTTCAGCATCGCCCCATACCCTCCCAGCCCCCACTGACCCGGGCCGAGGAAGAGGAAGGAGTTGGAGGAGGGCCAATGATGATGGGGCAAGGAATGATGTCTCGCAGACCACACTTTGTCCCAGGCTCCGTGCCCCAGGAATCCCCTGACGCCCCTGGATCCTGGATGCAGCAGCGTCTCTCACTCCACACTGGCCTCCGCCACGAGGAGCCCACCACCCCCTCACCGCCCCGCGCTGTGGCCTCCCTGTCTGTGCGTGTCCTGGGGGACCCAGAGCGCCAGGGCCTGCCACCCTCCATGCCCCCCCGCGTCCAGGCCCAGGAGAATGAAGGCACCGCCCCGGCGGATGACGACCGACCCGCCCACTATGTGCTCCACCTCAGCCGCTCCGCTCGGGCAGCAGCTAGCGCCGGGGGTAACCGCGTCCAGGAAGACAGCGARGATGATGACAGCAGTGAGGAGGACGAAGATGAGTGGGGACCTGCGGCGGGGGCAAGGAGAGGGGTCGGTGGCGGAGGAAGAGGAGGACGTTCCCCTCCTCGGCCCCAGCAGCCTTCCCCCAGCGTCCCAGTGGGCCGAGAGAGGTCCAGACGCAAGCTCCAGCCTCCGCAACACATCCCACCTCAGCAGGTAGTACACCAGCCCCCCATGCAGCTCCGCCAGCCCACCCCGCCCCCCTCTCCACCCCCAGAGCTCTCCTTTCCCCTCCCCGACACCCCCAAGCAGAGCCCGCCCGACATGGATGAGGAGCCAGAAGGAGCAGGGGCTGGGGTAGCCGTCCACTCCCCTCCAGGTGGCCTCCAGAGGCAGGACTCCGACTCCAGCTCCCGCTCCAGCAGCCCAGAGCCCCTGGCCCAGCGGCGGCCTGGACCCCTCTCCCTGCTCGCCCGCAAGATGGCTTCCGAGGGAGCGTTCGGGAAGAGAGGTGAGGGTGCCTCAGACGGCCAGACAGGTGGTGGGGAGTCGTCCAGACCAGGAGATGGCAGTAGCAGCGTCCCAGAAGCAGGACCGGGGGTTGGGGTAGTCCTGTTCCGTGGGGCTGCTATCACCCACATCGGCGGCAGCAATGCAGCGCACTCCGGAACTGTCCCTGTACCTYAGGTCCCTGCACCAGTGCCTATGTTTGGATCTGGAGCCCAGTTCCATCCTCTCTCTCTGGTGTCTGGAGCAGCTGTCCCCAGCATCACCCTCACCGCGGAGCCCCAGGGTCCATCTGGAGAGACGGCACAGAAGAGGACGGAGAAAGAAAAGAAGCAGGTGGAGGAGAGGGAGATGAAGCAAGTGGAGAAACAGGAAGAGAGTGAGAGTTGCCTGCCGCCATGGAAGCACGGACGTGACGTGACGTCTGTGTCCTCGCAGTTTGGGTCTGGGGGGTCAGAGGTGCCTGCGGTGCACCAGGGGGACAGCCCGAAGAAGTCACCCTTCGGCAGGGACGAACCCCTCTCCTCCCCTCCCGGCTCAACCGCCTGCCTGCCTGCTCTCGCCCCCAAGAAGCCCCGCATGTTCTCCGACACCTCATCCGGCTCCATGGCATCCCCTCCCAAACTTGAACAGCAGGGGTCTGTGGTGGTGACCACCCCAGGGGAACCCCCCCTCAAACAGGAAGTCCTCGTCTCAGGGGCCCAGCAGTACACAGACAACACCATAGAGGTCACCTCACCGAACAAGGCGTCCGCGGAAAAGCTTGGATGGAAAACTGGGGGAGACATTGTAAAGACGGAGAAGGAGAGTGACAGCCAGGCAGAAAAGGCGACACCGAAAGCCGCCGGCGAGACTAGGAGAAGAGGACCTGAAGAGGCTGTTGAGGTTGAGCCCATGGGGCCTGTTCTGCCCCCCTCTTACCCAGGTAAGGGAGAAGAAGAGAAGAAGCGGAAGGAAGACGTGAGAAAAAAGGAAGAAGAGCGGTGCAGGCAGAGGAAGAGGGCGAGCGACAGGAGGTCATCCCCCTCCAGCGGCGGCGACTCTTCATCCTCCGACTCGGATTCTGGATCCTCTTCATCACGTTCCTCTGGCTCCACCTCCTCCCGGGACAAAAAAAAGGTTAGTGACTGGCTAATCCGGATGTCAATCAAATCTTTCTCTCTGCAATGACAAGCTGCCATCACCCTTCAGTACAGAGCAGTGTAGACGTTAGTCTCCGATGACGATCCCGCCATGCTAATACTGATGCACCAGACTGACAGTGTGTCTCTCTGGGTGCAAGTGAGTTAAACTCACCTTCTCATACTGACTGGGTCAGTGTGGGCTGAGGAGAATTAGTGAAAGATGCTTCACCACCTGTGACATGCTTCTTTATATTATGGAACATAATCATTTAACATACCAACCCCTCTTCCCTCATACAATCCCAGCAATCTTTCTCGACATGCTTTAATTTGATCATATAAAAAGGGGATTCTTTACTGCTACAGAAGTGGCTTCTTGCTTTTGTCTCTTAACACGGCGCATTAATATTTTGCCATATATTGTTTGCTCATTCTATTTGTTTCTCAGAAATCTGTCCCGGGAAAAGGAAGAGGGGATGAAAGGAGAAGACTGGGAAAAGGAGGAGAGAAGAAACAACCTTCCAGGTCAGCCATAATACCATTTGAGTTGCTCTCACAACGCACACACTCCTTGCTGTTCTTTACACACACACACCAGCGTTTCTGTTAGCTGTTGAAAAAATAAAATTGCCGCCTGTTGATGTAAATACGTTTGACCGGTCATGGTTAATTTGCGGCAATTTAATTCCACTAAATGATGCGTGTGTATATTGGTTATGTATCTGGGGCGGCAGGTAGCCTAGTGGTTAGAGCGTTGGACTAGTAACCGGAAGGTTGCAAGATCGAATCCCTGAGCTGACAAGGTAAAAATCTGTCGTTCTGCCCCTGAACAAGGCAGTTAAAACCACTGTTCCTAGGCCGTCATTGAAAATAAAAATTTGCCCTAAACGGACTTGCCTAGTTAAATGTAAAAAAAAAAGTCTTATTTATCACACGCACAGCATACAGATGCAGAGCCCTTTAGAAAAATATCTGCCAGCACTTGTATAAGCACAAACATTACGCCACAATTCCAAATGCAATCACGTGTTCAAACGTTTTTTTGGCCACGATTAAAGAGGTAATATTCTTTATTTCTCAACTGGTAATTGAAGCTAACTTCCCGTTAGCCATTTAAATGCATAGGCAAGGAAGGCAGGCTTCATCAGTGTGTCACACACCACTTTGTAATGAGCTGGAGGCAGTATGCATTTTGAKAGCATTTAGCTGCTTGTTTGAAACCTGAACATTTTACTACATATGAGGCATGTTTTACCTTGCTTCAAAGTAGCTGAGGCAAAATCCGACGCTATCCGTGGAGGCAATTATTTCATAAAGACTTCCAAATGCCATTGAAACCAGTAGCCTATTTGTCCGTTAAAGCCTCCTGCCTTGTGAACTTTGCTGCGCTAATAATGTTAAGAAATAAGTTTATCAATTTTTTTTAAGCTAAACGTTCTGATCTGTTGCATCAGACTCATTGCCTTAAAAAAAAAGAAMAATAAAATGTCTCCTAGGCCTACCAGTTGTATGAATTTGGGAGCACCGTGGGCGGACGCCCTAATCAGGTTACGCTCCCAATGCATATGGGTCTGAGAAATGTACCGGTAAATGAAAATGCTGCCGGTCAAATGTCCAGCGCCACATTTTCATAACAGAAACGCTGACACACACACTTCACAAAACAAACCCTTGGTGAGCTGCTAATATTTGCACACATACATTTTCTGATGCATTAGCGATTTGTACAGTGCCGTGAAAAGGTATTTACCCMCTTTCAGATTTGTGTGACTTATTTGTGTGTCTTGCTGCATGATCTAGCTGCTCTTCAGCTCACAGACAGATGTCCTGACATTCTCCTGTAGAATTCTGATACAGAGCAGAATTCATGGTTCCTTCTATTAATGCAAGTCATCCAGGTCCTGAGGCAGCAAAGCATCCCCCACACCATCACACCACCACCATGCTTGACTGTTGGTATAAGGTTCTTACTGTGGAATGCAGTGTTTGGTTTTCGCCAGACATAATGGGACCCATCTCGTCCAAAAAGTTTATGCAAGTTTGCCAAAAAGCACCTGGAAGAACCTGGATGACTCCTGGAAGAATGTTCTATGGGCAGATGAGTCAAAAGTATACATTTTTGGATGATGTCCCATTATTGCTTTTTCAAGAAATTACTTCTGAAGGAATTTGCCTGGAGGTTTTTATTCTAGGCGTAAAGCTATTTCAACATGTCCAGGCAATAACAGGCTACACTGACAACTTGAGTTTGGCAGTGTTAGCGTCATTGGAATTGAGGAAGTGTGATCCTAATCATWATTTTCTCAATCTGCAGTAGACGTCCTACATGCCCCCCAGCTTGCAGATGTGCGCTAAACCGTGTACTTGCACTTGAGATGCATTTTAAGGCTATGCATGAGAAAGTGAACTTGTCATTTCTGAAAATGTAGTTTAGTTGGAGGCCTGCTTTGCGATCTATGAACAAACAGCAAGGGTTGCATTAGTAGACACTTTTTTACTGACACATTTGGCAATGTTCAATTCATTGACAACGTATAAACAAAGGCATTCACTAAAAGTTGACACATGTAGGCTCTTTATGGGCTATGAGCAGCACTTCGTTTTAAGCATCAATTGATCGATTCAGTTAGGKCTATTTTCATTCTCAAACCGCCAGGCACACCTGTCAAATTCAGCCATTTCTCTCAAAACACAGCGATGTCGATCCGCACTAGATTAGTAATATAAGAGGACCGTGGACTTGTTTTTWGATTTTTTTGCGGCTTGAATTATTACTGTAAAATGACGGACTTAATGATGGATATGTTGATTTGTGCTCTTGCACATAATTCCATAACCCGATCTCCCCCAGTAAAACTAATCCCGTGTGAATAAGACTTTACACACAGGTGTTCAGAGCACGCTAGATACAGTACATTAGGAAAGTATTCAGACCTAGACTTTTTCCACATTTTAAGTTACAGCCTTATTCTAAAATTTATTAAATCGCTTTTCCCCCCCACAATCTACAAACAATACCCCATAATGACAAAGCAAAAACAGGTTTATAGAATATGTTGCACATTGATTACAAATAAACTGAAAGGACATTTACATAAGTATTCATATTTACTCAGTACTTTTGTTGAAGCACCTTTGGCAGTGATTACAGCCTTGAGTCTTCTTGGGTATGACACTACAAGCTTGGTACACCTATATTTGGAGTTTCTCCCATTCTTCTCTGCAGATCCTTTCAAGCTCTGTCAGGTTGGATGGGGAGCGTCACTGCACAGCTATTTTCAGGTCGCTCCAAAGATGTTCAGGTCTGGACTCTGGCTAGGCCACTCAAGGACATTCAGAGACTTGTCRGGAAGCCACTCCTGCGTTGTCTTGGTTGTGTGCTTAGGGTCGTTGTCCTGTTGGAAGGTGAACCCAGTCTGAGGTCCTGAGCTTTGCTCCATTCATCTTTCCCTCGATCCTGACTAGTCTCCCAGTCCCTGCCGCTGAAAAACATCCCCACAGCATGATGCTGCCACCACCATGTTTCACCTTAGGGATGGTGCCAGGTTTCCTCCAGATGTGATGCTTGGCATTCAGGCCAAAGAGTTCAATCTTGGTTTTATCAGACCAGAGAATCTTGTTTCTCGTGATCTGAGAGTCCTTTAGGTGCCTTTTGGCAAACTCCAAGTGGGCTTTCATGTGCCTTCTACTGAGGAGTGGCTTCCGTCCAGCCACTCTACCATAAAGGCCTGATTGGTGGAGAGCTGCAGAGATGGCTGTCCTTCTGGAAGGTTATCCCATCTCCACAGAGTGACCATCGGGTTCTTGGTCACCTCCATTACCAAGGCCTTTCTCCCCCCGATTGCTCAGTTTGCCCGGGCGGCGAGCTCTTGGAAGAGTCTTAGTGGTTCCAAACTTCTTCCATTTAAGAATGATGGAGGCCACTGTGTTCTTGGGGACCTTCAATGCCACAAATGTTTTGATACCCTTCCTCAGATCAGTGCCTCATCACAATCCTGTCTCAAAGTTCTACAGACAACTCCTTCAACCTCATGGCTTGGTTTTTGCTCTGACGTGCACTGCCAACTGTGAGACATTATCTAGACAGGTTTGTGCCTTTCCAAATCGTGCCCAATCAATTTATTTTACCACAGGTGGACTCCAATCAAGTTTTAGAAACATCAAGGATGATCAATGGAAACAGGATGCACCTGAGCTCAATTTTGAGTCTCATAGCAAAGGGTCTGAATACTTATTTAACTAAGGTATGTTTTCTTATAAATTAGCAAAAGTTCCTAAAAACCTGTTTTCACTTTATGTTGGGGTATTGTGTGAAGATTGAGTTAAAAAAATAGAATAAGACTAACTTAACAAAATGTGGAAAAAGTCAAGGTCTGAATAGTTTCCGTATGGACTGTAGCTAATTAACACAGGTGATTCCGTCTGTCTTCCGTTAACAAGAGCCGTAACATGGAGATATGGGCGTTTGGGAACCCTAACCCTATAAAGGTGCAAAAGCCAGTGCAAAATACACCTACATGTACGCCCGGGCCGACATTAATAGAACCCCCCCTCTATCATCCCTGCCTCAGTTGTCTGTAATGTTTCTTTGGAATTTAACATGTTTAACACTTGCTTCTGGGCCCGGTTTCCTTAAAGCTTCCTAAGGCTAAGTCATCGTGAGAACCTTCATAGGAGCATTGTTACATTTCCAAACGGTTTCCCAAAACCAATGTTATTAATGTCGCACTTGAACCTGCTCGTAATCTAACGCCTAACTCAGACCACTCGTTGAACAGCTAAGTGCGACGTTAGATGTATTTTTGCCCTCCCCGCGTCACTTTATACACATCTCTGCTAAACTTAGAGACATATAAACCATGTGATTCTATCTGACCGCTGATAACTTCAGATCAAAGTTGACTACAAATACAAAGTTGCCAATGTCTTTGCAATTTATACAAACAAGCGACATATGAAAATTGAGATGACCTGCATTAAAATAAACAGTACGGGCCCGGGGTAATCATAATGAAATACATTTAATGTTCAATTGAGTTCTATTTTGATTCTAATTTGTCTCTCTTTCATGTGTAGCCCAACATGTGTGCAATGATGTGCCAAATCAGTGATTTAGTGCATTTTGATTGGGTAAGCAATTAGAATAAGCCACCTCAATATTTGCAGCCATAGGTYGTGATCCGTCGTCAGTATTGTAAAATAATGGTTTGGTCAGATTTTAATGGAGAAAACTGATCCGATTTCAGTTCTCCCTTTCGATACTATAAGTATGGACACATGCTCCAACTTAGACTGTTCTCTCTGCGTGTTGTTTTGAGAAACGCATGTTACATCTTCGGCCGTTGTAGGAAAGATGCATCGTTTAAGCGCTCCTAAGCTCCATCACTATCGGGAAACCGGGCCCTGATCATTGATCTGTGGATGGATGATTGGACTCCAGGAGTGGATGGACGTCTCAAGGTAGCGATTGTGAGTTTAGATTATAATAAAAGCAGGAAGCACCATTAGAACATGTGTGAATGCAGATATATTTGATGTGTCTTGCCTTTGCCAGAAGATACCGACCCTACCCGTACGCTTGTTTACACTGGGGTCGGAACGCAATCATGATTACATTAAGACACTTTGGAGCCGGCGTAGGAAAACGTACCTCAATGCGGACTACTAGTTTTCCCGGAAAACTGCACTTTTTCACGTTGGGCCCTCAAGTGGGGCAGCGGTCTAAGGCACTGCATCTCAGTGCTKGAGGGGTCACTACAGACACCCTGGTTCGAATCTAGGCTGTATCACAACGGCTGTGATTGGGAGTCCCATAGGGCTGCGCACAATTGGCCCAGCATTGTCCGGGTTTGGCCGGTAAAGGCCGTGATTGTAAATAAGAATTTATTCTTAACCGACTTGCCTAGTTAAATAAACTCTTGCCTCATTATCATTAAGTTTTAAAGTCCATCTATGTCTTGGAGTATGTTTCATGGGTTTTGATGAATGACATGACACATGGATTTATTGGAAAGAAAATGTTAAGTGTTTATTCCATATAGAGATGACGCAATAAGTTGTCCAGAACACCACAATGTTTTAGTTTGATCCATTGTAGCTACTCTACTACTGCCAAATGTCAAGTTGGTTGTTACAATATAGCGTCCCTTCACTTACCGACAGCATTGTGAACAGTCAAAATGCTTACTCGCGCGACTACTAGTTATAGAAAAGGTAGTGGTAGTCGTACTTCTTGTTCATCGTTTGATGAGGCACCCTACAGCCGAAGAGACGGTTAGTGCAATCCGAGATTCTTGGGACGTCCCTTCCCTAAATGTAAACAAATAGTATCTATTATATTGATAAAATAGCAGGGTGACCGCTCTAACAATAGAAATACATGTCCTCAATTATTGAAGGCCTGGGAGATCGGGTGGGACTGTTCTAGCCAGTGAGGGCAGATACGCGTGTGAACAACAAGCACACAGCTGTCGTTTTTCTCAAAGTAGCCGGAATGCCATCCACTTACCAGTACATTTGTAACAGGCTAAAACATAACGAAACTTCTATACGATAAAAGGAAGCCTCACTTAAAATCGACACTGTTAGATCTAAGTACAACGTTGAGGGGAGTAAATCCTCCAGCTTCGTATTTTCCTTAACCCCTACAACAATAACTCGAACCATTTGAAATGTAAACTTCAGTGGGGTGACGTCAGAGCTGGAGGTCCCAAGGATCCCGGCTAGTTTCCCCTCTCGGCTCGCTATCCAATATGGCCGTCGTGTGTGTATTACTACTCTGATACCGTCGCAGTGCACAAACCCGGCAGCCGCATAAGGATTTCTCGTCCTCAATTTCAATCCGTGCCTGACTGGAGCAATCGATTGCGATAGAGCGTTAGGTGTCGGCGGTTCCAGCCAGACAATATGCTGTCGGAAGGGACCGAAAACGGGTAAGATGGAGAGCGAAAGGATAGGCATTACGTTGCTAGATTGGCTTCATCGGTAGTAGCTAAGGCGCTGCCAGTGCTGATTGTGTCATGTCTCAACCGCTCGTTCACCCTGCCCGCCTGGTGCCCTAATTAAATTATCGCGAAACTGTCGCCACATACGTTTTAACTGTCAGCGGTGGGCGTTTTAATTACTAGACTGACACGAAGTGTTACATTACATTCATGCGTCGTGCACGTGAGTGTCGCTCTCCGCGTCCACGTGGGGTGTGGATTTGTCGGACTCGGGTTGGGGGAAGGGGATGGGAGATACCGGGTAACTCTACAGTCACTCAAGTTTACTAGTACCAGAGAATCCATATACGCAGGTAAGTAAGTAATAAAACTGGTCGTGGCTGGATCAAACGCGTCATACTGAGAATCATGCAGAAGCTTTTAAGCTTATGAATTAAACAACGAATTACTTCCTCCTTGCTCTTGACTCGTCGTAACATGTGTCAGGTTATGCTGTGTGTGTGTGTGTGTGTGTGTGTGTGTGTGTGTGTGTGTACTAAAGCTCACCTACACTCTGTGAATCCAATGGATGTTTAGGGGACATTTTCTATCTGAATGTACACTACCTGTCTCGGTGCATGCACTTCAGTGTATAGATGTACTGCATGTCTCACTCTGTGTGAAGCCAGTGCAGACTGGCTGTCTTACCATATGAATCCAGTGTAGGTAACGACTGTCTCACTTGAGAGGTGGGTATGACTGATTCATTGTCCACCACCTCTGTCAGTCTTTTATGCTTCTTTTGTCAGGTTAGTTATTGCTGTGTAGAGGAGATGGTGTCAGACAGAGCCATGTATAAATATATGACTCTGGTGTCAGATTAAGTCGTGACGATGATAAAGAATACTGCTCATGATGTTAATGAGCAGGTGTCACCATGGGAGATCATTAATAGACACGACATCTGTTGGCAATTGTGGGTGTGTGTGCCCTTAAGGTGTGTCATAATTGTCCAACTGGCTAGGCTGTCTCTTGAGGGTACTACATGGACTACCAATGGTCAGTGTGGAGTAAGGGTTTAATTATATAAAGGAGGGGAAATGGGGGGCCTCTTTAGCAAAGAGGCAGTTTGGTCCCAACAAGCACATACTCTTAATGATCACATCGGGGACRGGGTGCTCCTCCACTTCTGCCCCACTGGGGTGGTGTTCTAGTTGACATCTGTCCCCTGGCCCCTCGTAGGCCTCAGATTGCAGGTGTGTGTTCGGAGAGCATAAGAGACGCGCGCAGAACAACGACTTCGCTTTTTTTTTGTGTGGAGGATGTGGAAGGCTTGAGGGGTCCGAATCGGTTATCAGTCAGTGACATTAGGATGACCCTGCAAGTGATCTCAATGTGTGTACGCGTGTGATCTTTGGTTAGACAGCCGTGCATGTCTTGGTTGYTCAATCAGTGTGTGTGACTGACCGTATGGGGAGTTTGTTTTGAGGAGTATTTGTGACCTCGTAGCTGGGTCGCTGGGTGTCAGTTGGCTGTATTCTGGTGTGAGTAAGTTATTTATAGTTGCACTGTCCCAGATAACTGGCCTCAACCAACCTTCCCTTCTCTCTCTGTTTCCTGTCTTCTTTCTTCTCTCGATCTGTCCTCTGTGTGTCTGACTCTCTTTACAAGAGGTAGACTCATCCATCTTATCTTCTCTGCTTTTTGATGAGGAACACAGTTCTGTTCCTTCCTACTAGATTTACTTTTTAGCTTTCATGGCTAATGGTTGTAGGTAGGATGAGACCGTTTCTTTGCCGTTGTTTGTTATCTATGTGTAGATAATTTACGATGCCGTTCTTTATTCAGGTCTTTGTATGATAATACATCTCTCTACTATCCTCATTCTCGCTCTCTCACTCCTCCTCGCGCTTTCTCTCTCCCCCCAGGGAGAAGAAACAGTCTTCCCTGTCGGAGCCGTCCGGCCCTGGCCCTATGGAGGTGGAGAGGCCAGACCCAGAGGGCTCCAGGGCCCCCCAGCCCACCCCCGAAGGGGACCCAGAGAACAGTGAGGGCCGCATGGAGGAGGTAAGGTCGCTGAGAGGGAGAGGTGGGGGTCTGGGAGCATGGGGATAACTGGGGGGGAGAGGAATGTTTCAGGAACTAACCCCCCCCGTCCAATGGCTTAGTCTGGTACAGTGTGTGTCCCAAATGCGACCCTATTCCCTACATAGTGCACGACCCTGTTTTGACCAGAGCCCATAGGGTGCACTATAGGGAATAGGATGCCATTGGGGACACAGCCCTGGTTTGAGACAGTTAAAACGTCCGTTGATGGATAGTTGCGGATGTTTCAGGTTAACAGTGAACCAACCTACTAACCCCCTTGTTACTATGGCTTCGTTTGATACAGTTCAAATACCCATAGGTAGAATCTTCTCTCCGCAAATGGGACTTAACAAACTAACCTAACCTCTCTGAGCTAAATGTCGATTAGATACTCACACATAGACATGCCACACACACGTTATTCTATATCATTCTATATCTGGAGGCTTTCATAGAGCAGTTACCTTAGAGACTTGACTGCAGGTGGTTCATCTCTAATGGGGTGTGAAATTAGACGTGACCTCCACACGGACTACATGCATGCTCCACATCGATGTTGTTGGGTCGTGTGTGAGAGGGTGTGTGTGTGAGAGAGAGGGCGAGTCAGGGTAATCTACAGTCACATTGCTCATTATTATCTCAAGATAAACTAATACTCACACACACGCACAGAAATATGCATTTAACATTTTCCAAATCCTCTAATGACCATACAGTCTCCTAATAGGCTGACCACACAGCTCGCGTCGTGTGCGCAAGCGTACCAAAATAAATTTAGAAATCCATGTTATTCAATTATTGCACCCACACTGCTCGCGCGCGCCAACGAGCATCTGCGTTGCCATGGGCTAAAATAGAAATCGGTTCTACTTCTGACGCAGATCGCGCTGCACGTCCTGCCTCTCCCATCTGCTCATTGGTTTGTAGAAGCAGGTACCCACGTGCCATCTCATTGGTTATACCCACGTGGGTGACTGATAGACGAACGAGTTCAGTGGCGGTAATGCAAGAGAAGAAAAGGCCTGGAAGGAAGAGAGATGACTAGAAATGATTTGGTAGACCGTTTTATGTGTGGATTAATTGTCGGAGTAGAGGACCTTGTGCATTTCAGGTAAAATAACAACTCAATGTTTATATCCGAGGACAAATTACCGAGCAACAGCAAGCTATCTAAATAGGACAAATTATCTAGCAAGTGCAAGCTAACTAGCTAAATTGCCATACATGTTTAATGCTTTTCGACCGGTCCCCAAATTAATATAATTGGTTCAGAGTTTGTTTTGATATTTTAACTTGCGTGTCGTGATCGCGTTTGGTGTAGGGGGACAAAATAAACGTATGCACGATGGCYCACGCACGCAGCCGGTTTGGCRATTTTGAAATGAGCGTAAACCTTCCTTCCCTTCTTGTTAGTCAGATCCAGTAGGGTAAACCAACAGTGTTCAGTGGCTGAACGGACCCCTCATTTTGATTGACCATAGTCCATTGAGAGAAATTCTGAGCATTCTGCGCTTTTACATATTTCTGATTATAAACTAATGTAATTAGTATTCAGCAAAGCAATTTCTTTTGAAATGGCTCACTCTCAGTGTGTGTGTGTGTGGGGGGGGGGTGACCTCAGGGTTTGCATGAGTAATAGCCCCTGACAGTGTGCAGGGAGAGATGCATCAAATCTCTCTTTTCTGCTTTCCCTCCTTTTCTCTCTACTTCTGTCCTGACTCTCTCTCTCTCTCTCTCTCTCTCTCTCTCTAGCTTAATCACTAGACAACTCCGACTGTTACTTGGGGGTAGGCTAGGCTATCACTGACAACTCCTACTTGTTACTGTGGGGGTAGTAGGCTATAATCACTCGACAACTCCTATGGGGGTGTTTTTGTGCTTCCTTTATACACTGTGGTATTAACGAAATATCCGGTGTGTTGCTGTGCCACCGGAGTACAAACCGAACACATAGAAATATGACGTGAGGTCTAATTTAATGCTTGTTGTGTCTCGGACAGTGTATCGATTCACAGAGCAGTGTGGGTTGCTGGAGACTTGGTCTGTCAGACCAGAACTACTCTAACAGTCTGGTATTACTGTTCCATACAGTTGAGGGTTCAAATAAAGAAAGTGATCTGCAGACACTGTATCATACACTTAGATAACATCAGCTTGGGAATTGCAATAGGATTTGTTTTTCAATCTAAATTAAAGTGCAGTTAATCGTAGTTAAAAAGTTGTACTGAAGTACCACATAGTGAAATTAAGTCAATCCTCCGGCCGTAAGTAAAAGACTGCAAAAAGACCTGAGAAGAAACTTAATCGCGTTCTTAAAATGGTCAAAAGCATAAAAACATACAAAAAATATACATGTCAATAGGAAGAAAAATGACAAAGTTCATTTCTGTACCATTGACACCTGAGTCCTCACTGCTTGCTATGGCATCAACCGCACGCAGCGCTGTACTGATCTACAACAAGTCCAATCAATGAGGCAGAGGATGTGAGGCGGACTTATTTGATTGATTTAGGCAGCACAGAAAGGGATCGTTAACCTTGGGACTTTTTTACTTAGTGCTTGCTCTTATAGTATTTTGCTTTTGCTTGTATCAAGGGGTTCACATATCGATGGGTGTCTTTAAATATGATAGAAGGGGCCAAAACTTTGAAGTCCCCAATATAATAACAAATCGGATACCTAGGCATGGACGAACTTGCAGCCCTGTAAACTTGAAAAGTTCAAACTGGAAATACCCCTCTGTTGTATACTCAGTCAATGAATACGATTAAATTTAAATCCATAGCTACTCGGGGGTCAAACTAGTGGGAGGAAGCCTTAGGGAGATATTCTTTATAGGATGTATAAATGTATTAAATAAAAAAATCTGTTAATTCATTTGTAGCTATAAGCACACTTACGATGATCTTACTGGTGCACTGCAATCAGTTTTACTAAAAGATTCTCCTTAGTGTTCTTTAGCAACGTGAAAAGTTCAAATCATTATCCAGAAGTTGTAATAGTTCTATGTATAGGAATTGACCCAATCAATGTCATTGCTCCTGCTGCAGGCCAACCTAATAGAGCATTCGACAAGGAAAGCCATATGAATATGGGCCGAACACAAAATTTCCATATTTTCTTGCACTCAAGGTTGTATTTTACTGAAAAAATAATGTTCGAATCCAGAAATAATGGTCTTTAAAAAAATCCACTTTCAATATCCACTTTGAGTGCTACATTAAAACACAGCTGGGGAATGCACCAGGAAATGTCTATTTGGTGTCCTTCAGTTATGCAGCCGTGGTGATATCGGGTGGCCTCACAGTGTGTAGTGCGCCCTTTCATCAAGTCATAGCGAAAGCACTGCCTGTCTACATCCTCTCGAAGAGGCATCTGAAGTCATCCGCCAGGACTCATGAAACGAGATTAAACAGCAGATAATCATACTGTCTGTGATAGTCCTTGTATTCCTCACGTTCTTGCCCGTGGGGATTGCAGTTGGCAACATGCTCCTCCTCTCTCGGTTCGCGTCGTTGTTGCTGTTCAGTGGCGATAGCTGTCGCTTTAATTTTTTTTTTCTTTTCCACCCAAAGAATGCGGCGACACAGCAGAACAGACGTCCCCCCTCCCTCTCTCTTCAGCAGCAGTCCACAGTGATCCCTCCCAGGTTAGTTCTGTTGCTGTGCAAACAGAAACCTACTGTTGATTTATTGTCCCTCGGGCTTTGCTGCTCAGTGAACACGCTGAGTGATGGTGCTTGTTCAAACCTGGTTCTTTGCTGGCTCACCCTGGCTTTGTTGGTTCAGGCTCAGCCCTGTGCTGTCTCAGGCTGGGCTGAGGAGCTCTTGTCTGGGGACATTGGGAGGCTCGCTCTGATTCTGGCTGTAATCCAGTGCTTCAGGCTTATAGGGAGGCCTGGTGAGGCTCTGGTTCTGTGCTGTGAGAGGGGAGGCCTCGGTTGTGCCAACTCTGTTCTGTGCGTTGAGGCTTAGAGGGAGGCCTTGTGGCCGCTCTGTTCTGTGCTGGGATGCTTAAGGATAGCCTCATGGTGCCCAAGGCTCTGGTTCGTGCTGGGAGCTTAGGAGGCCTTGGTGCCAGCTCTGGTTTCTGTGCCGGAGGCTCTGTTCATGTGGCGGAGCTTAGGGAGGACCTTGGTGGGCCAGGCTCTGGTTCTGGTGCATGGCCTTAGAGGGGGAGGACCTCGCGTGGCCAGGCATCGTTCTGTGCTGGAGTGCTTGAGAGGGAGCTTGGGTCTCTGGGTTAACTTCATGATACCAGGTGGTGCTTAGTAGTAGCGGTCACTCTGGGGCCTAGCTCAGCCAGACGAGGTTGGGCTATAGCGGAGGCAGGGGAGAGGTAGAGTAGTGGAGGTAAGAGGAGGCGCGAGTCGGTAAGGTGTGCAGTAGTCGCAGTGTACCATAAGGGCAATGGAACGAGATGGGCACCTTTCTAACAAAGCCATTCAACTGGGTTTAAAACGCACACAAGAAAGTCATGAGATGACAGTCAGGAGAGAAGAAAACATGAGGGAAAGGATGGAGGAGGGGGCAGAACAAAGAGGGGAGGAAAGAGACGAGACGTGAGAGAGCAGAGAGACGAGAGAGAGAGAGAGCAGGAGAGAGAGAAGAGAGAGACAGGAGAAGAGAGAGAGTACAGGAGAAGGAGAGAGAGAGAGGAAAAGGAGAAGGAGAGACAAGAGAAGGAGAGAGAGAGAGAGAGAGAAGAAGAGAGTGAGTCAGGAGAGAAGAAAAAGGAAAGAGAAAAGAGAGAAAGAGAGTGAGGATCAGAGAGAGAAGAGAGAGAAAGT
>NW_019942643.1:323870-324176 GCF_002910315.2 Salvelinus sp. IW2-2015
CAGTAGGAGTTGTCTAGTGATTAGCCTAGCTACCCCCACAGTAACACAGTAGGAGTTGTCTAGTGATTAGCCTAGCTACCCCCACAGTAACACAGGAGTTATAGCTGACACACACAAGGAGGGGTGTACATTGGTTGTCTAGTGATTTCTTAGTGCTACAGCCACACCAACACACAGCAGGAGTATATTCAGTCCTTCTCTAGTGATTATCTTCCTGTGTTCTTTGAACGAAGGTGGAGGCGAACGTGTCTGGAGTCTCTCTGTATCGACCAAGCCCCCCCCATCTTCTCCTTATGTGGTTTAATA
>NW_019942643.1:325701-376774 GCF_002910315.2 Salvelinus sp. IW2-2015
CACCCCTGGGGTATGTGTTATGTCCTCTGTCGTTCCAGAGTACCACTCCTAAAGCTTTGGCCACACGCAACATCTCTTTAACCAGTGAGTATTACTATTTTACCTTGTTACAGATTCTCACCTCAGTGAATAAGGAATTTCATGTCTTCAATCTGTAATTGACAATCAAAAAGGGTTAAAGTTCCCCCTCACGTTATCACCGTCATACAATCTGTGATACTAACCTGTTGTTTCTCCCAGCAGGCAGTAAGACGTCTCCAGAGGGAGCAGGAGAGGCAGAGTCTGGGACCGCCGCGGGGAGGAAGAGGAGGTGGGGATCCAGCACGGCCGTCACCACCAAGAAACCGTCCATCAGCATCACCACAGACTCTCTGAAGGTACTGGAGGGACACGCATTCTGACCACCCATTAACTTCTGGACAAACAGCATCACATGGAAAATGAATAAAAACACTACYTTTCACTTCAGAAAGAACATCAATTCAACGTTGCATTCAAAATGATTGTCCTTCTTTCGCTCACTCACCCCCCCAGTCTCTGATCCCAGACATCAAGCCCAGTCAGGAGGCTGTGATGGATCTCCACCCAGACGACAGCCAGCTGTCTGGGGACGAGGACACCTCCACCACCAGGGAGGACCAGGGCCTGGACAAAGACCTTAAGATCAGACGCACCGTCACACAGGTGGGGAGTACATGCATAAAGCCACTGTGTCTCACTCAGGACAAATGTAGACTTGAGCTGAGAGTCTGGTGTACTACTGCTACACCTGTCCTGCCTGTCCTGGAGGTGCTGCAGGGGGTCAGWTGGGTCACCTGTTTCGTAGGCTACTGGATCACACAGACATCTATGTAGCATTACTGGGCGGAGGACAGTTCAGTGTAATCTCAACCACCATGCAATCTCTTCAATGATCACCTTAATAGTATTTAGAGACATACTGGTAGACAACATGTAGATTTCAAATGGCTTGAGGTCATCCTACCACTGTGGTATTATTAGTATCGTCCTGCAATCCGCTGTAGTGATTAGTTCTCTCCTTCATTCACAGGTGGTCCCAGGTGAAAGCCATGAGAATGGCCAGGGAGAACGAGAGGAGGAAGAGGAGGAGAATAAACAGGAGCGTGAGAGGACACACAAAGAGAAGAGAAAGAACAGCTACTCAGAAGTAACCGTGGCGTCTCAGTCCTCCACAACACACGACGCCAACGCCAAGAAAGGTAACAAGCCACAGGGTTGGGGTCAATACCATTTAAATTCAGAAAGTAAAACCAATTCCAATTTGACATTTTCCTCATTGGAAAAACATTGAAGAGAATTGGAATTTCAGTGTATTTCTGAATTGACTGGAATTGAAATGGATTTGACACCAYCCCTGAATTACCACACAACAGTTCTGAAGTGTAACACAATCTCCCAAGCCTCTCGGGCAAATACTTTTGTATATATAGTGTATGTGGACACCCCTTCAAATGAGTGGATTTGGCTGTTTCAGCCAKARCTGTTGCTGACGGGTGTATAAAAATCGAGCACACKGCCATGCAATCTCCATAGACAAACATTGGCAGTAGAATGGCCTTGCTGAAGAGCTCAGTGACATTCAATGTGGCACAGTCATAGGATGCCACCTTTCCAACAAATCAGTACGTCAAATTGCTGCCCTGCTAGAGCTGCCCCGGTCAACTGTAAGTGCTGTTATTGTGAAGTGGAAACGTCTAGGAGCAACAACGGCTCAGCCGCGAAGTGGTAGGCCARACAAGCTCAAAGCGCATGGCAACACTCACTACTGAGTTCCAAACTGCCTCTGGAAGCAACGTCAGCACTGTTCGTCGTGAGCTTCATGAAATGGGTTTCCATGGCCGAGCAGCCGCACACAAGCCTAAGATCACCATGTGCAATGCCAAGCGTCGGCTGGAGGGGTGTAAAGCTCGCAGCCGTTGGACTCTGGAGCCAAACACTGGAAACACGTTCTCTGGAGTGATGAATCACACTTTGACGAGCAGGTGTCCACATACTTTTGGTCGTGTAGTGTATGTGACAAACTTCTAACCACTTTTCTTTCCTAATTTCCCCCTTCTCTCTTTTTTTCCCCTTTTCATTTTCATTCTCTTTTCCTTCCTCTCGTTCTGTCCCTCAGTCACTCCCAGTGATACTCTGGTGCGTCGCTCCATCAGTCAGCAGAAGTCTGGTGTGTCTGTTACCATCGACGATCCGGTCCGCACAGACAAACTGCCCTCTCCGCCCCGAGGCAAAGTCTCCAACATCGTCCACGTCTGTAACCTGGTGCGACCTTTCACCCTGGGCCAGCTGAAGGAGCTMCTGAACAGGACAGGCTCTGTGGTGGAGGAGGGCTTCTGGATCGACAAGATCAAATCTCACTGCTACGTCACTGTGAGTAGCTCTCTCTCTCACCCGGTCTCTCTCGCTCTCTCTCTCATACCAGTTATCATTGTCTGTCTGAGAATCAAGTCTTGTCAGATCATTTATTCCCAGATGACTTAATTGAGCCCTGATGGCTTTGAAAGTCCACACCCACACCATTGTTTCTCAAAGAATTGTCCATTGTTTGTTGACCTGTCTCTCTCTCCCCCCAGTACTCCAGCACAGAGGACGCTGTGGCCACACGAGCTGCTCTGCACGGGGTGAAGTGGCCCCAGAGCAACCCTAAGGTCCTCAGTGTGGACTTCTGTGAGCAGAACGAGGTAATTCTACGAGTAGAGGGAACAACCGGATAGTACTAGTAAACACTAGGACCCCAGGAAGAGCCCTGATGAACTAAGAGCCCTGATGAATGGGTATCATTATAAACTAGCTTGGGAAAGAAATGGCTGGTGCTTCACTTAGGACTAAAGGAATATAGCCCAACAGAAGGAATACCTCGGTCTATGGTGTGTAGATCACGTGTATAAAGAGAGTAAATCATATATTTTAACACACATTAAACCAAACCCTTCCTCTCTTAACCATCCAAGAAAGTGTTGAGTAATGCAACACTGCTGCCCGTGTAAAAATGAACCTCTCCTCTCTTTCCCCCTATTTTCCTCTAATTCATCCTTCCCCTGGTTCTCTCCCTTCTCTAGCTGGACTTCCACAGAGGTCTGCTGACTGTGGACCCCAGAGAGGAGCACCGGCCCCAGCCTGCCGTGGGTCCTGGAGGTCCCAAAGTCCGACCGGGGGGGCTGCCCCCTCTGATGACTGAACGGGACGGGCGCTCGGACCGCGGGGCTGTCGGAGGGGTGCGGAACCAGTGGGCGGAGAGAGAGAGGGAGATGGAACGCCGGGAGAGGACCAGGGCGGAACGCGAGTGGGACCGGGACAAGGTGCGAGACTTCGGAGGCAAACCAGGAGAGGAGAGGGAGAGAGGYAGGAGATCTCGCTCCCTGGATAGAGAGAGGAGGCGAAAGGAGAGGGAAGGGAAGGAGAAGAAGACRGACAAAAAGGGTGAGTGAAGAGGGGGGGTTTTAAGCCTTGCAGGAGCTCCTGCTGTCTGGTAGCACGTTAAAACAGACATTTGAAAGTATGTATTTTTACTACATCATGCTAGTGAACACCTCATAATGTCCTCGCTGTGTTCGTAGCCTATAGATATGATGTTCAGACGCTCACTCTTTTCCCCCGTCCTCCATTTTGACCTGTTCCAACAGATGAGCCTCCTGTCAAACTACTAGACGACCTCTTCAATAAGACCAAAGCAGCTCCCTGTATATACTGGCTTCCCCTCACTGAGGAACAGGTTTGAGACACACACACTTATCATAATGCAACAACTTGATAGGTGTGTGTGTGTTGTCATTAATTACCTTTGTTGGTATCTCCAGGCAAACCAGAGAGGGAAGGAACGGGAAGAGCGACAGAAAGAACGAGAGAGGAGGCGGAAAGAACAGCAGGAGGAGGAGGACAAGAAGCGAGAGGAGGAGAGGAAGGAGAGAATGAAAAGTAGAGAGGAGGGAGGAGCTGCGGTCAGCACTGGAGGTGGGAGTGTCCGGGGATCTGAGGGAGACAGGGACAGAGAGGGGGAGCGAGGGAGGGACAGAGAGGGGGAGCGAGGGAGGGACAGAGAGGGGGAGCGAGGGAAGGACGGGGACAAGAGGAAGGACATTGGTTTCAAACCCAAAGGTCCCGATGCTAAACCCTTGTCGGGGTTCCGACGCTCCCGTAGCCGTAGCAACCTCCGAGACAGACGCCGCTGAGCGGGGTGACGGAGAGACGGAGGCAGGGAGGGAGAAAAAAGGAAGGATGCAATCATGCGACACACAATTGGAACACCACAGAGAGAGAGCTAGTCCCCTTCCTTTCACCTTAAAACACTTCCATTATCTCCATGGTAACAGTCTGTTCCTCCTTACTAGTAAACTGTCCTTTAGGCCAGGGAGACTCCAGTTTAGAAAAGCKCACCTCCTCACTCTGTAATGCTGTGTGTCTCACATTTACATGTATAAACTACCTGGTCACATGTTGATTGTTAGTGAAGTAAAAATGGCTGACTCCTAAATGGTACCCTATTTTCTGTATGCAGGCCCTRGTTGACAGTGTTGTACTATATAGGGAATGGATATGGTGCCATTTCAGACATTCTCTCTTCCTCCGTCGTCAGTCTGTCTGCCCACCTATTGGGTGTATGTGGGTCTTCCTCATACGAAGCAGTTGAAGCCTATGCTGAGCTCTGTAAATAGTCCTACATTTTAACCAGAGATGGAAACAAAGGGTGGAGATTTGGCTCCCTCTAGCTTATGTGCGCTGCACTCTTGAGGCTTGGAACGAAGTAATAATCCATTTAAAAATAGCAGACCAGCCTACAAACAATTTTACTATTCCAAAATTCTCTGAAGTAATTTTTTTCTACTACCCGTACCAAGGCCCTTTGTAGGGTCATGTGAAGGTTATATTTTCTCCTTTTATGTTTTATGATGAATCTTGTTCATCTCAGCCTTTGATGGGTTTTGTGTTCTAGTGTGTGGTGGTCTGATATCCCTCTCCACACAATAAGGTTACAGCTGGTGATGTCATTACACTGAAATCACACTATGAAACTGTCCGTTTGCCATGTCAGATGGGTAGGGACATTTGTGTGGGGCGGGGGACTGATTTCATAGACGCACACTTGGCATGTATACTGTTATGGGTAGTTTGGGTGGGGAGGGGAACCAAAAGCACTGAGAGAATCCGTGTGGCACTGGAATAACATTTAGAACTGTCCCATTTGTCATTGGATGAGAGTAAAACTTAATTATCTACCGTTTTAATATTCATTTTATGATTTTAGTTTGAGACATTTATTTGGCTCATTTGTCTCCTGTAAGTGCTGAATGTACAAATTAAAATATATGCAAAGTTAAGTGTTGTGTGTTAGTCCATTCTTTATCACATCGTCCTTGTCACTCAGTACTGTTGAGTCAACAATGGATTATTTGGCAGATTAGCGCATGTATTTTCCCTGTCGAGTATATGTGTAAGCATGCTATCCTGAATACTGAGTTTGAGTGCCACCTAGACAAATTGTAACTGCAATAGAAAAGACCACAAAGTCAAACACACAAAAAGGAAAATATTTTTATTAATTACAACAGATACAGGAATGTTTTTTTTACTTTTACAAGAAACACTTAATCTCTTACGGTAAACATGTCCAATTTTAAGTGCAAATTGTTTGCTAGTGATAGATAAATACAAAAAAAAACGTGTTAAGCAGATCAATAAATCCCTTCTATGGCCCTCAAACTACTCTGGACGTCGAAGCCAGTTCCATTGCGTTTTTCATTGTTCCCCTCTAATCAGGGACTGATTTAGACCTGGGACACCASGCGGGTGCAATTAATCAGGTAGAACAGAAAACCATCAGGCTCCAGACTCGTAGGGTCAGAGTTAAATACCCCTGGTCTATAAGCAAACAGTAGACATGGTCAGGGAATAACAAGAAAGCAGTAGTTTTGTATTCCTAGCCTGGCTCCAGATCTGTCAAATAATTGCTTACCAATGACCATAGGTGTTGGCAAGAAAGCACAAACTGATCTGGGAACAGGCTATATTCTCCCTATGAGAACGTTACGGTACAGTGATCGTAGAACAGCAGGACTTATGTCGCACCTGGGTGCTGTTCAGTAGCCACTAAACGGACAAATGCTCCAGGAGGTACTATCTGTACTTGTCCAATAAAACGCTGGCTTTCATTTTCCGTTGCAAAACGTTCTGATACAGTGTGCCCTAATGAACTTGGCCCAGGTCACATACAGGTGTTCAAACTCTGGACCATACAGTAAATTCACCTGCTCTGTGTTGAAAGCCTTTACCAGCATTTTTGTGTGAGAGCTGGTCTGAGTAGAACTTGAAAAGTAAATTCAAACAGAGCAACCCATATGATCTGGGTGTGCAGGAGTGAGAAAGGCTGGAGGAAAGAAGGAATGTTTGCTGCATAGTTTCTTCCTCAGTTTGTGCTGTGAGGGGGAATGTTATGCGAGGCGCACACCTGCATCATGTGACATGAGTGACAGAGGAGATGAGAGTCCAGAGGGAAGCACTGGGAACCCGGCTGATCCGAGAGCTGCTTCCCACAATCCTGAGGAATCAAACGGACACAGAGAGAATATTAAATCTGATTTGAGTTCAGGTTTAAGGCTTAATAAAATACAGTACAAGCAGTCCTGGCGACTTGCAGGGTTTTGTTTCAGCCCAGTACTAACACACCTGATTCAACCAATGATGAAGCTCCTTGATTACTGTGGTTGAACCATGTGTTAGTGCTGGGTAGGAACAAATGCCTGCTCAGCCTGATTTAAGAACCCGGGTACAGACCGACCACATTACATAGTTGTTAGCTGTTATTATTAGATGAAGGCCATCCTAACCTCACAGTGGTAGCACTCAAAGTGATAATCTTTGTTCATAGACACCACCCTGAGTATCTCCTCGCTGCCCTGTAACACAAAACAGCAGCAGTGAGATTAGTCAGTGCATTACAATCACGTAGCGGTATGAAGTTGGTCAGAGCGGCATTGAGTTATGTCTCGATATAGGGTAACACACACAGCAAAGGAAACGCAATGAGACACTCACCTCAGCAGGTAAGATGGGTTGTAAACAGGCAGCACATTTAGGAGCGAACGTTCTACAGGACAACAAGAGTTCCAATATTTGAATATAACCACATATAGCCCGAGTAATGTAGTGTACTAGTAATGTACAAACTGGTCAACTGAATTGAATCCTCTGACCCTAAATAGCTTGACAATTAATTACAGTCTACCCAGTCTGTAGTATATCAAAGCCTCAGTCTGGCCTACTGGACATCCCATCTGTAGTAAATGTCAAAGCCTAGTCTGGCCTACTGGACACCCAGTCTGTAGTATATCAAAGCCCAGTCTGGCCTACTGGACATCCCGTCTGTAGTATATCAAAGCCCCAGTCTGGCCTACTGTACACCCAGTCTGTAGTATATCAAAGCCCCAGTCTGGCCTCCTGGACACCCCGTCTGTAGTATATCAAAGCCTCAGCCTGGCCTACTGGACACCCCGTCTGTAGTATACAAAAGCCCAGTCTGGCCTCCTGGACACCCGTCTGTAGTATATCAAAGCCTCAGTCTGGCCTACTGGACACCCCGTCTGTAGTATATCAAAGCCCCAGTCTGGCCTACTGGACACCCCGTCTGTAGTATATCAAAGCCCAGTCTGGCTACTGGACACCCCCGTCTGTAGTATATCAAAGCCCCAGTCTGGCTACTGGACACCCCGTCTGTAGTATATCAAAGCCCAGTCTGGCCTACTGGACACCCCGTCTGTAGTATATCAAAGCCCCAGTCTGGCCTACTGGACACCCCGTCTGTAGTATATCAAAGCCCCAGTCTGGCCTACTGGAAACCCGTCTGTAGTATATCAAAGCCCCAGTCTGGCCTACTGGACACCCCGTCTGTAGTATATCAAAGCCCCAGTCTGGCCTACTGGACACCCCGTCTGTAGTATATCAAAGCCCCAGTCTGGCCTACTGGACACCCCGTCTGTAGTATATCAAGCCCCAGTCTGGCCTACTGGACACCCCGTCTGTAGTATATCAAAGCCCCAGTCTGGCTACTGGACACCCCGTCTGTAGTATATCAAAGCCCAGTCTGGCCTACTGGACACCCCGTCTGTAGTATATCAAAGCCCCAGTCTGGCCTACTGGACACCCCGTCTGTAGTATATCAAAGCCCCAGTCTGGCTACTGGACACCCCGTCTGTAGTTATCAAGCCCCAGTCTGGCCTACTGGAACCCCGTCTGTAGTATATCAAAGCCCCAGTCTGGCCTACTGGACACCCCGTCTGTAGTATATCAAAGCCCCAGTCTGGCCTACTGGACACCCCGTCTCACCTATTGTAGTCGGAGACACAGTAGATGTTGCTGAGGTGGTCGACAGTGAAGGAGACTCCGTCCAGGGCTTTGGAACACACCACACAGCGGAAACAGCCAGGGTGGTAGGAGTTCCCCATCGCCTGGAGGATCTGCTGGACAAACAGGACCACACAGTAGATAAGGGAAGGTCCCTTGACATTAACATAAATTCAATTTAACGCACACACATTTAGATTAACAAATGAAACATCGGACATACAAGGACCTCACCCCCCCAAAAAACATTTTAACACACACACCTGTTCCAGGATAAGGTGGCCACACACARTGCATTTCTCTGCTGCAGCCTGGAAGCCTGAGAACTGAGTATGGAGGGAAGAGAGAACATGGTTTTATATCATACCATGGAAAGCACCAGGGTTGGGGTCAATGGGGTCAATTCAGAAAGTAAACCAAATTCCAATTCCGCATGTGCCTAATCGAAAAGCATTGAAGAGAATTGGAATGTCAGTGTACTTCCTGAATTGACCCCAACCCTGAAGAGCAATATGTAAAACTTTGATGCAATTTACTATAATCATATCTAGTAAGGCATTGATTAGAAATGTAAGGAACTAATGTCTAGGAATTCTCTCTTTATGTAGTGCTGCTGTGTCTTTATGTAGTGCTGTGTCTTTATGTAGTGCTGTGTCTTTATGTAGTGCTGTTGTGTCTTTTGTTGTGATGTGTGTTTTGTCCTATATTTTTAATCCCCGTCCCCGCAGGCCTTTTGGTAGGCCGTCACCGTAAATAAGAGTTTGTTCTCAACTGACTTGCCTAGTAAAGGTTCAATTAAAAAAACACAAAGAATACCACTGAGTGAGATAAAGACCTCGACCTCTTACCATGTAATCCTCTTTACAATACACAGAGCCATTGACGTTGTAGAAGTCCTTGTTTCTCAGGGTGCGACCTGGGACAGATGGACAGACAATCACAGGACAGTCACGCCAAGCTAATAGAGCCGTTTCTCTGACTATAAACTGCATGTAGTGTACTGACGCAGTGTGTGTGTTCAACTCACCACAGGAGACACAGGTAAAGCAGCGTGTGTGATAGAGGCTGTCCAGAGCCTGGCAAGCGTTATCCGAGCCATACACACCTTTCCCACACTTCACACATGTACCTGCAACACAATCAACAACTATTACTCAACAAGACATGAGCCCAGATTCTTTCCGGGTGAGGTCACTTCATCAAGAACATGTCTTGGTCCGCCAAGTCAAACAGCARAAGACAAAGTCAACAACAAAAAAAGCCTGGTACTTTTTCTTGGTCAGGTACATTTGCCAAACCTAACTACTTAGAACATATCATTAGGCCTTTTAGATCATAATGAATAAGATTACATGGACAGAGGGTGACCTGATCCTAGATCAGCACTCCTACTCTGAGAAGCTTTCTGAATACAGGCCCAGGAGTTTTTCTCGGACCCACCTGACTAGGGAACAACTTCTGGCCTAGTCCCGATTGTGGGTATGCCTTCTATTGTGTAGGTATAGCCACACACCTTCACATAGAGAAAAACATCTCATCTGTCACAAATATTTAATAAAATTACACTGAACAAAAATATAAAACACAACATAAAACATTTTCAAAGATTTTACTAAGTTACAGTTCAAATGAAGAAATCAGTCAATTGAAATAAATTCATTAGGTAGTAATCTATGGATTACACGACTACGAATGGATCAGAAAACCAGTCAGTATCTGGTGTGACCACCATTTTCCTCATGCACTAGGGAACAATTTCCTTTGCATAGAGTTGATTGTGAAAACCCAGTTTAATCAGCTGTCCGGGTGGCTGGTCTCAGACGATCCCACAGGGGAAGATGCCAGATGCGGAGGTCCTGGGRTGGTGTGGTTACATGTGGTCTGTGGTTGTGAGGCCAGTTGGACGTACTGCCAAATTATCTAAAACAACATTGGAGGCGGCTTATGGTAGAGAAATTAACATTAAATTATCTGAAAACAGCTCTGGTGGACATTCCTGCAGTCAGCATGCCAACTGCAAGCTCCCTCAAGACTTGAGCCATCTGTGGCATTGTGTGAAAAAACTGCACACTTTAAAGTGGCCTTTCATTGTCCCCAGCACAAGGTGCACCTGTGRAATGATCATACTGTTTAATCAGCTTCTTGATATGCCACGCCCGTTAGGTGTATCGATTATCTTGGAAAAGGAAAAACGCTCACTAACAGGAATGAAAACAAACGTGTGCACAATATTTTAGAGAAATAAGCTTTTTGTGCATATGGAAAATGTCTGTGATCTTTTATTTCAGCTCATGAAACCAAAACTTTACATGTTGCTTTATATTTTTCTTTCAGTATATACTTGAACTTACTCTGCCGATTGTCCATGGAGTTGGTCCTTCAGTGGGTCGAAATTTGAGGCAAAATATCCACAGGAAAGTATTATTAAACAGACTTCAAAACGCGGGTCTCTGTGTGGCATTTACATGGACAAGACGGAAGTACATGCACGTGATGCATGCATATTAACCACAGTCTTGCAGGTGTTTACATGGTTTTGCGCATGTGGCAGGTAAATTAAATTTCAATGGCAGTACCGGAACTCAAAAAAGTAGGGTAAATTATACTTTGCTGTGGTTATTTTGTCCAACTGCACTGACAACTGGTAGTGTAAGTTCAAATGTTATTTTATTCCAACATTCCAGGTTTTTGCAGTGCTTCGTTTCAGACTGTATACCAAAAATAGATATCACTAACCAGCTTTCCATCCAACCTTTCTATGCGTGTACCTTTCAGGTACATGTCTGATCATTTTTTTACCACAGGTGTGATGGAAACAGCAAAAGTTTACCACACAAAATACACTAGACAAGGTGGGATCTTTTTGTGTCTGTAAAATTAATGGCGGTGGAAACATCTTTATGGGCAAATATTGATAAAATAACCGTCATATGGCAGTAAACTTGGGAGTCATGCGGTGACATGTTGTGTAGTCCTCCCACTATGACTCGGGAAACAAGTTTATTAGACTACAGATGAAATAAGTTGAACTTCACAGGGTGGTGAAAGTACAAGGTGATGAACTTGATCCTCCCTTCCAATAAATATGGAGGGTCTCATTTTGGTGCCTAGTTAAATAAAAMAAAGATTTTGGTTCCATGATGAGCGATGCTGCCGTTTGACTAATAAAAATCATCTAGTTTTTGTCCATAATAATCTCATCGTGTAGGGCACTGCATCTGCCAGCTGTTGGCCAGCTGTTTTGGTGACAAACCATCAGTAGAGTTGAAAATACAATGGAAACCCATTTAACTCGTTTTTTGGGTACATGGGAATTTAACTGCAAAAGTTATCTTTATGTGCACTACGTCATCACACAGACCCAATTATCTTCAACAAGTCAATTTGATGGAAACATATCTGGTGGGAAAATGCAGATTTTAGAATATTCACATTTATAAGGCAACTCCTGGTCCTACTAAAAACACACTATTTTCACACCCTCTGTCTGAGCTCCTGTAAAGAGCCTCAGTAGTGTTAACAGCTCTGAGCCTAGCCGAGTTGACACAGTTCCCATCCCCCGAGGGCTCACATACCTGGGCAGAAGAAAAACAGGCTGCAGCACACCGCCCCTGCACACGCCAAGGCAGGGTAACACAAACCAGCACACGCATGACTCACGCCCTACAGACACACCCAGGGCCGGCTTACACATGCCCTGGAGCCCCCAACCCCCCCGCCCCCCCCCAAAAACCAGATTGCTTATGACGTGTGCTACGGCAAAAAAATATGCTACGGCAAAATGTGTAGAATTGCATGAAATTTGCTTTAAAACTGATTTTTCTCTCAGTCTCATTACTAAATGTGTAGAATAGCATTATAAAACTGCTAATTTTTCTCTGCGCCTCATTATAAAATGTGTTGAACTGCAGGAAGTTATACTGTTTTAAGAAACAGCTATAATAATTCTATTTTGGGGGGCCCTGGAAATAGGTGCCCCAAATGGGGTAGTCCGGCCCTGCACACACCCACTATATTATTATGGCCTGGAGTCACTCCGAACACACAAACACCCTGCCACACACACACATCCTGCCACACTACACACATATACACACTGTTCGCCCAAAGCTGTAATCTTCTCTATGACTCATACTAATGGTCAGTGCTGTGTTCATCACTAACATGTCATTTGTGTCTGAACACTACAGCTGAGCTAAGGTTTGCAGTTCAGTGTATGCATAGCCACCTTTCATCAGCCCTCTATGTGCAACGTCTTGGTCTGTGCTTAACCCAACCTAAAACTGTTCTATACCAAAAGAGTCTCTTGGAGAATGTGATTCAGTGCGCTAAGCTGTGGCTGAGTGACTTTGTTGCACAGAGACTCTTTGGTGTGTGTATTTTTGCGTGTCAGCTATGATAATTCCTCCTCATTCGTTTTTCTCTGCGTCTCTCTTCTCTTCTCCTTTCTGTCTGATGTGCCCAGCCTAGCAGCTCTACTTGTCTGGATAGGCCTCTGCCTTAGCTAGCCCCCTGAGGGCCAAACGTTTCTCTTTCCCTTTGCTTGTGRGATAGGTAGGCCGCTCTACAAGTTCATGCAGGTCTCGAGACACGATCCATCCAATTTTCTCTCTTTCATCTATCAAAATCTGTCTATCCATCTATTCACCCATCCAATCCTTTCATAAAAAAGACATGCACGCGACACTAACAAAACAAAGTGATAAAGATGACAGCGATGAAGAGGTTTGATGATCTCACCAAAGAACTCCTGGCGATTCTCGGACGACGCCTCCCTCCCTGTTCCCYGCTCCTCCTGGGCTTTGATTGGTCTGGAAGCCGTATTGACGAGTGTTGCCAGCTTGGCGAGGGCATTGATTGGAGGATTGGCCTGTTCTTTGAGCATCAGCCCGCCCATGTGTAGCCCCTCGCCCTCCAGCGCTGCATCTCTTAGCAACAGGCGTGTCAGCTCCTCCTGGTAGCGGGTACCCGGGAGGTCCGAGTAGCGCGTCCGCTCCCCGGCAGCACCCATGCCAGTCTCCTCTCCTCGGGCTGCCCCTGCTCCCTTCTCATCCCACCACTCAGGCCCAGCCCGGTAACAGGCAGCCGCCGGGCTACCCAACGCAGGTGGGTATGAATGCCGGCTATCCTGAACCCCTGCTCCTCCAGGTGAGAAGACCCCGTCCAAGTAGTCCTGCCAGCCTCCAGCCCCAGAGGGTGCCCCGGCCCTGCTTGAGACTGTGTATCCCTGTCCGCTGGTGGAGCCCCCTGTGTGCAGGGAGGAGAACTGCAGCTGCGGTGCCATGGTGGAGGAGGCTGAGTAGCGCGTGTCATAGCCCAGGCTGATTCCACTGGTGCGGTTGCTGCTACAGCGGCTGCCCATAGGGCTCCCTCCCCCTCCACCGCTGGCTGTACTGGAGGCAAAGCTGGACCTGGGACTGACCAGCACCGACTCCTGGAGGCTGAAGGAGGAGCAGGGGCTCAGTGCTGGGCCTGGGGGGAAGAAGAACCCTAATCCTCCTCCACCCATCTCAGAGGGCCGGTGCGGGGAGTGAGAGAGCGAGGCCGGTCTGGTGCTCTCCCAGAGCTCCCCTCCCGTGCTCAGCCTCTTGTAGAACATCGCCTCCTGCAGGGAGAGGCGTTTGTGACGCTCAGGCTCGGGAAGGTAGTGTGGCTCAGCCATGGCGCCTCCACGGGGAGCAGAGCCATAACKCGAGGAGGGGATGGGGTACGCCGGAGGGGGGCCAGAGGAGTGGGACAGAGGAGGCTGGGAGAGGAGCTGCTGGCGTCGGACCAGCTGTTGGAGCTCCAGAGAGTAGCGGCGCTGGTTCAGAGAAGCCTTGGACCCAGCTGGGTCACAGTCCCCCAGGCCCGACTCACGCCTCATCTGGATGTCAACGCCCTCCCCCAGGTAGCAGGAGGCACGCTGCTGGGGCGACCGGCGCCGGAGGGGGGCGAGAGTCGAGGGGGAGTAGGGTTGATGTTCGCAGTCAGTAGGTTTGGGGGTGATGGAGGTTGAGAGGTGCTGGGTAGAGGAGACTCTTTCTCCCAATCCCTTCCCGCTACTAGCCAGCCCACACGCCTCCGTTGAGGTTGGAGAGGTGAGAGAGAACTGACCAGGTCTAGAAGGTGAGGAAGTGGCAGTGTTCAGGCTTGGTGGTAGTCCACTACTGTTGTTCCCATTGCTGTTGCTGTTGTTGACCAACTCGTTTTTCTTTTTAGAACTGGCAAATTTCACACTTCCTGAGTCAGTCAGTTTCAACTTCTCCAATAACTTAGTTCCAAGTCGGTCCATCGTAATGTCTAACCTGGTCGTCTAAAACTCTGAATAATCAAGTAAAAAGAAATGCTGTTAATGAACCACTATGGTATAAGTTAACGTACTCAATAAATACAGCGTGTGAGTTGGAAACACATTAAGTCTCAAGTATGTCTACAGTACAGTTGAACTACAGTAGTTGAATGACAGACCCTGCAATCTATATGCAAAAACCAACAAATAACCCCAAATGAGAACAACCAATAGACAGACAGGCCTATAGGCTATATGTACACAGACAATAAATAAAAACAGACGTTAAATAAGACGATTAAGACATTTTGAGAGGATCACATGACGACGTAATCATGTTTGAACAAACGTGTTCACAGTCATCTTGTCTTGGCTGTGGAGACTACAGGCAGACAGGTAGATGGTAACGCATGTGAATCCATCGAGTTAGAAGTGGAATACTTCTAATATTCTGCCAATGTTGGAAATAAATACTGATAAATAGGGCTATTTAGGACACGTTCAATAAGTTGAAGTTGTTGGTCTCGTATGATTCTAGGTAGCTCCACACCTGCATCAGTGTGAACGAATGGTCCATTACATTAGGCTAGACTTGTTGCCTAGCGGTCACGTAAAGACGAGTTGCGTTTCTYCTATTTGTTGTTTCGCACGCAGCTGGCACCAGTATAACTTTTCCACTCTTGTTTGTGAGAGATATTCCCTGTTACAGTGTTTTTTGAAGGCAAATGTAGTCCAGTGTGTTAAYTTATGCTTTCTTCAGGATGTTCCAGAGCAAAAGCTTTTTGAAAAATCACTCGTCGCGCTCGTGGGGTCCAGTGGAAGGAGGAAAATAAGTCCGTTTTTGTAGAAAATGTTGCTTGTCCAAARTCTTATATTCACTTTTTTTACGAAATGAAAATGATCTTTAAAAGGGAGAAAMAAACAGATTATCAAAAAGCGGACTAAAAGAAAACATAAACCATTCGATGTTTCGAGAATGCGTTATTACTATCATTCCCGTTTTTAAATAATTTTACTCCAAAATTCAGCGAATACATTTGAGAACGGGACGCATGGTGCCGTTAACTCCACTGACCATTGCCAAACCATGTTTACASAAAAAAAATAGTCTACAATTAATCCACTCCGTGAATGTATCACATAGCTACACCAACTTCGTTTCTTTCTTTCCCCAAATGACTTACCTCCCCCTCTTTTTCCTTTATCAGCCACTGGCTCGTTTCTTTTCCTTAACGCCGGAACACCTTTCTGCCAGCAATCGCGGATGGATAACATCCCACAATATTTCGTCATTCATACGCAGTCCACTAGTTTGGGGAGACACACCAAAAGACATAAACTGTATTTTTCTTAATTATGATCTATAAACCAAATTAGAGGGTATACTTTTTATTCAATTAGGTGCTTATAAAATATGAATAAATGTGGGATTGTGGATAAAGAGTATATATGTTATACTCAATTACAATCTTTACGTAGGACGTACATCATTGTATTCTCACATTTTTCACATGGGTGGGTACTGATTTATTACACAATTATGACCTCTCTTAAATACCTCCCAGTCTCAGGTATGTTAATTGCCGCAGGCCTTATCAACAGCACACCTATATGTTGTGCCCTAAGGCAGAAAGCTATATCAAAGGGTCCTTTGCTTGTTTCCAATTCCTGACACAGTTGAAATATCGTTTTGGTAGGCCTACGTGCCTAGAATAACATGGTTCAAGTGGCAGTAGACCTATTTGGGGACTACTTGATTATGCTCCAGTCTGTGGAATGTGTGGAAGAACATTCTCTAGTGACACGGTTCTGAGATTTTTCCTGCGTGTATGTGTTCTCCAAGGACGATACAAAGTAAATATCTCGCTACTATTTTAGTGCTCTTTTGCTTGCTACTGCATACGCTTCAATGCACTCTGTGTCGTTTTGGTGACGTTAAACRTAACATGAATAAAATATTTATGAAACKATTTTTTTTGTACTTCGGGTAGGCTCATTTTGCCTACCCCGAAGCCCCCCTGCTCGCTCCCTAGTCTCTCATTGCCCTTACGGTAGCCTAAAATGAAACGCGCGACCGTCGGTGTGTGCCTGGGCTCCTCTCCCCTCCCCGCTATGCTCCCTTGAGTTGACTGGAGCATTCATTGAAGGCGAGTGAGGACTTGTCTGTAAAGTTAASAGAAAAATACTTCATGGCTTACTCAGTATAGAAAGAGCAGCTGGAGCATGGGAGAAGATGGTTAAAAATCATGACTTATCAACTTTGGGGGGCAGAACGTTATATGATGACAAACTCAAATGGTGTATGTGTTTGTGTGTGCAATTAATACTTTWAAAATAATTCAAGTCTACTACATACAATTAACAACTTTTTGGAGGGGATAGTAACATTTTAAGAAAGTGTATAATTTTACGATGATAAAATAAGACTACACCACAACCAATTCATACTTCACCCTTATCTCACCCTTATCTGGCATAACCTGAAGTCCAGCTCATCATTGGCTACTGTAACATAACGTGATTAATTAACAGTGTTACAATATAACACAATTGCAACATCACACGMTGCTGCCTGTTGCTACTTGGTTTCAACTCCACAACTTATTTGGCGTATCTTGACCACCACCTAGTGGTATAAATAGTTCTCACATAAAAATCCAAAATGGCGGCGCCCYTAAGGACATTGTGCTGTACAGGTGAGGTTATTTACAAGTCAATTACTTATAATTTTCATGAGATCTAATGGTCATTTTCTGCTGTAAATATGAATATCAGTCGGCTCCCAGTTGACAATCTGTTTTTTTATATTGAGCTAGACAGATTACTAGTTACGCTAGGTTTGATAAAATGTCTAGGCAACTAGCTAACGTTAGCTAGCAAAAGAAAAACGAGCGTAAATGAACTGAATTCCTGATGGTCTGTTTTCAGRTTTGAGGCATTCCAGTCGTCGTTTTWCTACTGCGTGTGGGGCACAGGCTGGAATCAAGTGGAGGACCGAGTAAGTTCTAAACGACACAGACAAACAACTGTCAGAACAAAATGACACACACACACAATTGTAGCTYTTACGGCTCTGTTTTGATATGCTTTGTTCTTTACAATTTCACATGGGTTTGTCCATAGAAATGGTCTGGCCCGCAGTGGAACAGAGTATGGCCCCATGACAGATCTCCCTGACTGGTCCTTTGCAGGCAAGTTCACATATAGGAGCATGCATTTTTAGGTTGTTTTCACATATTGTCCTATTTAAAATAACTGCTCTGTCCTCTTTAAAGTGATAAATAAACAACAATGACTTATCTTTTGTATTCACACTGCCCTTGCCTTTGAATGAGGACTCAACTATTTTGGCAGTTCACTTCACTTACTTTGTGGTCCGAGTCCTCTTTGCATTCAAGTTGCTATGTTTAGAAAGGAACCAAGATATTTTTGCAACATTCACTCAATGCACTCTGGGTTTTTATGAAGTTAAGGACAAGCCGTTCTCAGCAGAACGTGTTATCTGACAGCTAGATACTTACAAGTCAAATGCTCCTTTAAGTTGCTCTGGAGACAGCAGAGAGAGCACGCCCCCATCGCTCTGGAGACAGCAGAGAGAGCACGCCCCCATCGCTCTGGAGACAGCAGAGAGAGCACGCCCCCATCGCTCTAGAGACAGCAGAGGGAGCACGCCCCCATCGCTCTGGAGACAGCAGAGAGAGCACGCCCCCATCGCTCTGGAGACAGCAAAGGGAGCTAGCCTGCATCCACATCAAAAAGGCCGGAGTGGAGAAGGTGAAAAGCTTCAAGTTCCTCGACATACACATCCCTGACAATCTGAAATGGTCCACCCACACYAACAGTTTAATGAAAAGGCGCAACAAAACGCTTCACCGTCTGGCGGAAGAATCTGGGTTTGGCAGATGCCAGGAAAACGCTACCACTATGGCAACTAAAGTTTYGTGGAGGAGGAATAATGGTCTGGTGCTGTTTTTCATGGTTCGGGCTAGGCCCCTTAGTTCCAGTGAGGGGAAATCTGAATGGTTCAGRAAAAAATGACTTTCTAGACGATTTTGTGCTTTCAACTTTGTGGCAACAGTTCGGGGATGTCCCTTCCTGTTTCAGCATGACAATGACCCCGTGCACAAAGCGAGGTCCATACAGAAATGGTTTGTCAAGATTAGTGTGGAAMAACTTGACTGGCCTGCACAGAGCCCTGACCTCAACCCCATCGAACACCTTTGGGATGAGTTGGAACACCGACTGCAAGTCAGGCCTAATCGTCCAACATCAGTGCCCGACCTCACTAATGCTCTTGTGACTGAATGGAAGCAAGGCCACGTTGCAATGTTTCAACATCTAGTGGAAAGCCTTCCCAGAAGAGTGGAGGCTGTTATAGCACTAAAGYGGGGACCAACTCCAAATTAATGGCCATAATTTTGGAATGAGATGTTCGACAAGCCGCGGTGTACATGCTTTTGGGTATGTATCTCACACACTCTGGACTCCGACGTTGCTCATCCTAATATAATGTGTCTTGTTGTGTGAGATATTACTTCACTGTTGAAGCTAGGAACACAAGCATTTCACTACACCTGTAATAACATCTGCTAAATAGGTGTATGCCAACAAGAACATTTGAAACTTTTTTATTTGTATTTTATTATTATTTTGGGGGGGGGTAAGATTGTCTGCTAAATTACTCAAATGAAACTATTGGCCACGTACACAGATTTGCAGATGTTATCGCAGGTGCGTCAAAATGTTTGAGTTTCTAGCTCCAACAGTGCAGTAATACCTAGCAATAAAACACATATAATATAGAAATATCAGAACGGGCAATGTCAGAGATCGGTGTGTGTATAAATTACACACAGTACCAGTCAATCAAATGTTTGGACACACCTACTCATTTAAGGGTTTTTCTGAATTTTCTACTGTTTTCTACATTGTAGAATAATAGTGAAGACATTGAAAATATGAAATAACACTCTGCGGTACAACTCATCCCAAACCATCTCAATTAGGTTGAGGTCGGGTGATTGTGGAGGCCAGGTCATCTGATGCAGCACTCCATCACCCTTCTTCTTGGTCAAATAGCCCTTACACKGCCTGGAGGTGTTTTTMGGGTCATTGTCCTGTTGAAAACAAATGATAGGCCCACTAAGCGTAAACCAGATGGGATGGCGTATCGCTGCAGAATGCTGTGGTAGCCATGCTGGTTAAGTGTGCCTTGAATTCTAAATAAGTCACTGACAGTGTCACCAGCAAAGCACCATCACACCACCTCCTACATGCTTCACGGTGGGAACCACACATGCACAGATCATCCGTTCACCAACTCTGCGTCGCACAAAGACACTGCGGTTGGAACCAAAAATCTCAAATTTGGACTCATTAGACCAAAGGACAGATTTCCACCAGTCTAATGTCCATTGCTCGTGTTTCTTGGCCCAAGCAAGTCTCTTATTTGTGTCCCTTTTAGTAGTGGTTTCTTTGCAGCAATTTGACCACGAAGGCCTGAATCAGTCTCCTCTGAACAGTTGATGTTGAGATGTGTCTGTTACTTGAACTCTGTGAAGCATTTATTTGGGCTGCAATTTCTGAGGCTGGTAACTCTAATGAACTTATCCTCTGCAGCAGAGGTAACTTTGGGTCTTCCTTTCCTGTGGCAGTCCTCATTAGAGCCCGTTTCATCATAGTGCTTGATGGTTTTTGCGACTGCACTTGAAGAAACTTTCAGTTCTTGAAATGTTCTGGATTGACTGACCATGTCTTAAAGTAATTATAGACTGTCGTTTCTCTTTGCTTATATGAGCTCTTCCTGCCATAATATGGACTTGGTCTTTTACCAAATAGCACTATCTTCTGACTACCAACCCTACCTTGTCACAACACAACTGATGGGCTCAAACGCATTAAGGAAAGAAATTCCACAAATTAACTTTTAACAAGGCACACCTGTTAATTGACATGCATTCCAAATGACTACCTCATGAAGCTGGTTGAGAGAATGCCAAGAGTGCACAAAGCTGTCATCAAGGCAAAGGGTGGCTACTTTGAAGAATCTCATTTAAATATATTTAGATTTATTTGTTTAACACTTTTTGGGTTACCACATGATTCTACATGTGTTATTTCATAGTTTTGATGTCTTCACTATACTACAATGTAGAAAATAGTCAAATTAAAGAGAACCTGGAATGAGTAGGTTTGTCCACACTTTTGACTTGTACTGTATACTTATAATGTATACAAACATATAATGTTGTTTTAAAGACAGTATATGAATAGAAAAGGTGTGTACAGCAGTGGTTATATACTACTGCTGGTAATCTGAATAATCCTTCCAAATTTGGTCAAGAAGTGACGGTTTAGTGTGCCCCAAAATATGCACAGCTCCCTAATGAGAGAACCTCTATTCTGAACTCTTTTAATAAAAAATGTCTTGATGCAGGCAGATGATTTGATAGGGTTACATGTGAAATTGACCTGACACTCCCGAGTTCTCCTTCTCTGTCTCAGAGGTGCATAGTGCCCTGAAGGCAATTGATGAAGAAAATAATAATAATTCCCCTGGATGATCTAGACCCTCACCTACTGCAATTAGATGCAGAAATCATTGCTCTCCCTTTAACTTTAACCTGCATCTTTAATATCACCCTAGAATGTAATGAAAGTCCCAGGTTGTGGAAATCAGCATTTGGCCTACCTCTTTCGAAAGGAGGTGATCCCCCTCTACTGAATAACTATAGGCCCATATCTAACTTGTCTATTCTGGCAAAGGTATTGGAGTCCCTAGTCAGTAAGAAGCTTAAGGCGTACCTCCAGGAAAACAATATTTTGAGTGGTATGAAATCAGCTTTCAGTTCGAGCCACAGCACTGTCACAGCAACTTGAATGATGTTCTCTGTGCCCTGGATAGGAAGCGGCGTTGTGTATATGTATTCAAACTTGTCAAAGGCATTTGACACTGGATCATACTGTCTTGGTGCAGATATTGAAGTGTGTTGGGATTACTGGNGCGGCGTTGTGTATATGTATTCAAACTTGTCAAAGGCATTTGACACTGGATCATACTGTCTTGGTGCAGATATTGAAGTGTGTTGGGATTACTGGTCATGCTCTGGAGTGGTTTGTGAACTGTCAAATAGAACCCAGTGTGTTAAGGCAGATGGTCCTATGTCGTAGAGCTACACTCAGGTGTGCCTCAAGGATCAACTTTAGCTCCCCTGTGGTTTATTATCTAGATCAAGGGGTAGGCAACCCWGGTCCTGCAGTGCTGCAGCCACGCAGTATCTGCGGCACTCCACAAACAGGGTTGCCTACCCTTCATCTAGAATCTAGATAATAAACCACAGGGGAGCTTATATTGATCCTTGAGGCACACCAACATTGGAAGACGTATTGAGACAGRTGATGTACATTTTGATGCGGATGATTCTGTTCTCTATTCAAGTGGCAGCAGTTTGGCTTTTGGAAAAAGCTCAAACAGCTTTTAAACATCATTCAACAGAATCTGTACGATTTTGAAGCTTGTTCTGAATTCCAATACTAAACACTCTGAAAACCATGTAATTACTACCGTGCAAGGACATTCTATAGAGCAAGTCAAAACATACACATATGTGGGAGTTTGGGTGAATGAGAAGTTGCGCTTCACCAGCCGTGTAAAGAACCTTGTCAGGAAACTCAAGCTGCGTATTATTAGGTTTTATTACCGGCACCAAGCTTGTTTTGCCACCAGAAAATAGTTGATTAGTTGTGCTTTTCTCTCCGTGTTGGACTCTGGATATACTGTTTGTGTGCAAGCCTCAAGCTCTAAACTGAAGGCTCTTGATTGTGTGTCATGCAGCCCTTGGTTTTGTCACCAATCGGCGATGTCTAACTACAGTGCTGTCGGGTGGACATCACTAGCAACACACAGGCTCAAACACCGCTGTTTTTATCTATCCTCTCTTCTAGCTCGAAATTAAAARGCATACAAGCTCAGATCTCAATCTTGTTTTATGCTAACAGTCCCAAAAATGTTTCCAGAGCATGGAAAAAGGCTATTTCATTACTCAGCCCCCTGGTTGTGGAATTCCCTCCCTCCCAGCCAACKTAAAACCCCAGGACCTGGTGTCCCTGGAGGAGGTCAAAGGGCAAATAGATGAACAGGTTGTTGAGACATGTAGCTGTTTATAGTTGTCACCCCATGTCACTAGTTTGCGTTGCCTTCTGTGAGGAAACATGTTTTACTTCACACACCTGCACACACACACTGTTTGCTGTTGTATTTGTGCTGTTGCCAGTGTCTGTGTTTTTGTCTCTCATATTTTTTGGTTTTTAATCACAGCCCCTGCCCCCACAGGAGGCCTTTTGCATCTTGCCAGGCCTTCATTGTGAATAAGAATTTGTTCTTAATTGACTTACCTAGTTAAAAAGGAAACTGTATATACATCTAAAAGTGTGTAAAACAGTATGTAAACATTATTAAAGTGACCAGTGTTCGATGACTCTGTACATAGGGCAGCAGTCTCTAAGTTGCAGGGTAGAGTCTGGCTTGAACAGTGACTAAGGCTAGTGGMGACTGTTTAACAGTCTGATGGCCTGGAGATAGAAGCTGTTRRTCAGTCTCTCGGACCCAGCTTTGATGCACCTGTACTGTCTCCGCCTTCTAGATGGTAGCGGGGTGAACAGGCCGTGGCTCTGATGGCTGAGGTTACATTTTGGAAGCCAATAGATTGCATTTAGTTAAAAGATGATACCAATAATATTTACAAGTTAATATTATGTAACAGAATAAATAGCAGAATAATAACTGCAGATTAAATAATGCTTTAATTGAAAATTGTACTCCCAATGTAGGCTACTGCCCCTTTAAGAGCTAGGACTGATTTTGTTCCCTATGTTGTGATTTTCACCATTATGTTGTCTTCTCTCACTATTCAAACCCCAAATCAATAAACAGTTTATGAAGCTCTCTTAGCCTATAGTCACATATTGCAAACAAATAATCTGAACTAAAAACTCTACAGATATTTGGAATTTCTATGCATCCATGACAATTGTTAATCAATATCCCAAAACAGCACTTTTTTCCCACGAACCTGCACGTCATAATCTTCCTKCTTTTCGTGGCACATTTGGGGTTATTGCGGTGTGGCAGGAGTGTGYTGTGGGAATAATGACAAGCGAATCTTGGAAGCTTTGTGTTTACATTGCCCTAAAAAAGGGAACCGGACCGCGGAATTCAAGCGAACCAAATTCAGACCACCTCTCGATGGTCTCACTTCGGGGGCTCTCTTGAYGGGTCTGAGTTARTTTGGAGTGTTCACACTGCACAAAAWAATATTAACGAGCCACACTAAGTTCCCAAAAATTGTCTGGAAGGGACCAAGAGCGAAAACACCCTCTTGTGTAGTCTTAACATTCTGTATACTCCCTTGTCCTAAGGGTAAAAAATGACCCGCCTTCACTAAACCCCTAAAATAAAGCAGCTTAATTGAGTTTTAAACRCTATTTTGCATGAAGAAACAACCTGTCATTCATCACAAACGTTTCCCTCTTCACAATGCAGAAAGACTGCATTTAATCAGTGGACACCACACTTTTTTTTATTACAACGCACCTGTCATAATGGGTTTCTTTACTAAAGTAGAGGATTATTATTGCTAAAGGTACTGCATAGGTGTAAACATTACTTTTTCGCAAGAGATGGCACTTGTATAGCCTAAGAAGCTAGTCGAAATGTGCAGAAAGTAGTTTTAAATGCGTTTTATTGAAGGGAAACAATAACAGTCTTGAACTTTTTTGTCAACATAGGGATATATACTGTACAATGAGGAATTCAACTTCAAAATACTAGTCTTCTCCCATTTTTTTTTTTTTAAACCATTGCCCCCACCCACAAGGTGTATAAACAATAAAATAAGATGACCGATACAAAACAAAAACGTGAAGAACATAAATCAATCAACTTTAATTAGCACATGTATGCAAGTGTGTGTGTGTGTGTGTGTGTGTGTGCATGGACTTTGCAGCTGTATCTCTCACATGTACAGCACATAGTATTTGTTTTACAGTCCTTTTGGCATCTCCTCCTCTTGCCTGCTGCAGCCTCAGGTGGATCAGGACAAAATTCAGCCCCCTGAACAGCTTTCACAAGCGCTGCTGTGCGGGGGAGGCACTCCCTTCTTTGAATGTYGGGTTACAAGTGSCTTATTAGGCATCCAGGTAGGGTTGATATTGTTCCATATTACGAAGGCYTTGTATGAGGACACATCAATGATGTTATGGAAGATGAKCAGGGGCCAGCYGYCAGTCATCCTCCTGCAGCTGTAAGTTCCAATCKCCTTGTCCAGGTTGTCCAKGCCTCCTTTGWTGTGGTTYTAGTCCAYGATGATGGCTGGCTTCCTGTCCTCACGATCACTGATCTCAGCCGTTTTGTGAAGTGTGCTCAGGAGGACCACATTCTTGCTCCTCTTTGGGAGGTAAGAAACTAGAGTGGTGGTGGGGGTGAAGACAAACTTAGATGAGAAGGCCTCTCTCCCCCTTGTTGTGAGGAGTGCAGGGGGGAGCTCAGGCTTGTTCTTTCTACCTGTGCCAACCATGGTGATCTTCCTCTTCAGGAGTTGCTGGCTGAGTTCATAAGAGGTGAAGAAATTGTCACACATGACATTGTGCCCCCTCAGTCCATCTGTCACATCAAGCACAACCCGCATTCTCTGGTTCTTCTCCGGGCCTCCACTGGTCGGCTTCCCTGTGTAGACTTGCATCTTCCATGCGTAGCTGGATTGTGCGTCAAAGGCCACCCATATCTTGATGCCATACTTTGCTGACTTGCTGGGCATATACTGCCAGAAAGGACCGTGACCTTTTGACAAAAGAGATTGTTTTCTGTGATACTGATAGTAATCACATAAATCAATGATATTACAGCAATACATAATACAATTATCAGTGAAAATCGCTTKCATTACAGATATGAAAATAAAAATGTACCTCTGAATGGAACCAGTTGCTCAATCACTGTTACTTCAAGCCCAGGGTTGTAGAGGTATGGCAGACGCTCCACCCACTTCTCCCAGACCRCTCTTATGGCCGCCAGTTTGTCTCTCACGCGTCTTGCAGGTCTTGACTCACAGTTATCAAATCGTAGCATTCTTGAGAAAGTGTGAAAGATTTTCAGTGGCATGGAAAATCACCCTTCCACTCTCTGCATCCCAGAGGCTACATGTAGCCTCGCCTCGGGACCTGTAAACACCCGCTAAGATTAGCAGCCCTATGTAGGCATGCAGGTCAATCTCATTTATCCTTTTCCAGTTGTCTCCATATTTACAGAAACCCTCCAAATTTGTCATCTCCAGGATAATTTTTTTTCAATTGCTGGTGTGATGAACATGTAGAATATTGAGGTGACTTCCTGGGCAACTGCATGTCTTGTGGGCCCTGGGGTCATCCTTGAGACATTTTGTGCTGCCATCCTGCCCTGGTTGTCATATGGTGACAAGGACCATGTTATTTAGCTGTTCTTTGACAAAAATGTCTCTTTCAGCTTGGGGGATTTCTTCATCTGAAGATGATGCATTGTGCTCTGGGTTGTATTCTTCCCCATCCTCTTCTTCAGAATCCTCTTTTAAATCCTTGTTCTCTTGTTCCTCCTGGACAACTGAAAAATCAGATCTATGACCTTTTGGGCACTGAAACGTGCATTCATGGCTTCGGCAACGAGATCATTTAGGCGGTTTTCTCTGCTGGTAAACATTAGTGGCGGGTCATTTTTGACCCTTAAGACAACACAAGGGTTAATGTGTCAGGAACCTGATGTGTGGCTGTTCAATGGAGCTGATCGATGCTGTTTGTATTTGTTGTGTGTGTGGTTGTTGGGAATATGATTTAGGCCTACCTGATTTGATCGTTTTGTATTTGTGTTTTACACACAGATGGCCGGCCTGCACCCCCCCTGAAAGGACAGCTGAGGAGAAAGCAGGAGAGAGGGACGTTAGCAGTCAGTATCTTATGTTAACCTTCTATATTACCTCCATAAAGTTGAATATTTCATTACAGTTCACATATGTCCTTTCCACCTCCTTTATATTCTCTTCTTTTCTCTGATCTCTTTCTCSGTCTCCTCCAGAGACGTGTAGTGAATCTCAGCTTGGAGGTGGATAAGGGGATGGAAGTGTGGAGGGAGAAACAGGAAGAAGCTGAAAGAATGCAGGAACGCAATAAATCTCTTCTGCTTAAACCCAAAGGAAACCTTTTATTGAAGAAAAATAAGTAATCATCACATTTTCTGTTCTGGCCCACTTGACTTATTGACAAAATGGAGGAGATTTGCGCAGTTGGTGAATGGCGTTGTCTTTCCATTTATGTTTGTACTTATTTAGCCCTTTTCAATGTTTTCTGAAATAAAACTTTAATGTTTATCCACTACCTACTGTTAATCTACTGTCTTACTTGTTCTTGAACTTCTGTATGAAAATATATTAGGAACATGCCATTTCRCTTATTACTGTGGCTTAGTTATTAACAATAGTTTGAGTAATATATTTATTTCCCTACTCCATGTCGTCCTTCCCCCACTAGAATGCAGCATTTTACCAGTTTAGGTCAATAGCAGTGCTTCGCCGCCATTTTGTCTCCAGCAGTCTCTAGTCTAGAGCAGTGGTTTCCAACCAGGGGTACTTGGCCTATCCACAAGGGGGGTACTTGAGAAGACTCATGAGGCGATAGTCCTACTGGTAAAATGCACATGAGGGGGTACTTGAGAAGACTTATGAGGCGATAGTCCTACTGGTAAAATGCACATGAGGGGGTACTTCAGGGGTACTCCAGGTAGAGTCAAATTCAGTTGGTGGTACAGTAACTGAAAAGGTTGGGAACCACTGCTCTAGAGGGAGTGCTGTGGGGGCTGGTGAAAAGAGGAAGGGGTTGTCAGACAGAAACGTGACATTGTGCAGCTGTGTGTTTTTGTATCTGCACATCACATGTAGGCCTAGGCTATGAGCGGCTGCTCCGTTTAACTAGACACAACGTTTTAGAGTTCATGTGTTAGAAGCTAATGTTGATACACTGTTTTAGGGTTAATGTGATAGAAACTAATGTTAAAATATGAATATGTGGTATTACTTCGGGTAGCCTGCCTTCAGACTGCCCTCTTGCCYCTTGACGGTGTTATAAAAAGTTCCATTGTGGGTGTGAATCTCTCCTAATGAAGTGCAGTGTAAGGCGGCAATCAAAGTGTGCATTCCTGTGTAGCCTACTGTAGGTGACACACTTTAGACGCAGGGAAAGTGTGTTATGAGACAGTGTGTGTGCCACGCTGCTGTCTGGTAAGATGATTAAGAGGCTGATCCTGTAGAAATGGCAGTTTRACCATCTCTGAAGTGATCCCACCGGCATCTCCCTGTGTCAACCTCTGCTGTGTGTGTGTGTGCCACTGTAACATAGTTTCCCAGTTCACGTCCCACCAATGCTGCTCTTATACAATAGACTAGAAGCTAGGCTAAGCTAGGCTAAGTGATACGAGGTCCAGTTCTAATTTCACATTTTTTTCTTGCTCTTTCTGTCACAAGTGTATGGTCATTTTGAGTACTAAAGGGGTACCGTAGACTGCCCTCATTAACCTTGAGCTTACTTTGTATATGTAGCGTCAGCTGTAATTTAGAGTGACTTTGACTCACCAACAGTCTGTGTTTACAAAGTGAGGTAAGGCACTTAAGCTCCCAGTGTCTCTCTCTCTCTCTCTCTCTCTCTCTCTCTCTCTCTCTCTCTCTCTCTCTCACACAACCTTTCTACCTCTCCTCCCTCATTCTCTTCTCTCCCTCTCTCTTTTTCTCTCCATCTCCCTCCCTTTCATCTCTCTTTATCTCTCCCTCATCTATCTTTTTCTTGCTCTCGCTCTCCCTCTTGCCTTCCCTCTCTTTCTCTCTCCCTCAGGTCTTCTTGCCAATCTCAGCAGAGCACCACTGTAATTAAGGCGTGCTAGCCACTAAGTTGCAGATTTTTTATTGTTTTTTGTGTTAACTGTTTGTGGTGTCAATGGGTGAACAATAGAATTAGAATAGAACGATTCTAAATTCTGTGGGATGAACAATGAGCATTAATAACAGAGGACATGTTCTGTAATGTGTTAGAACCATGTACACAGAGTATACCAAACATTAGGAACACCTTCCTAATATTGAGTTGCACACCCCCTTTTTGCCATCAGAACAGCCTCAATTCGTCGGGGCATGGACTCAAAMGTGTCGAAAMCYTTCCACAGGGATGCTGGCCCATGTTGACTTCAATGCTTTCCACAGTTGTGTCAAGTTGGCTGGATGTCCTTTGGGTGTTGGACCATTCTTGATACACATGGGAAACTGCTGAGCGTGAAAAACCCAGCAGCGTTGCTGTTCTTGACACAAACCGGTGCGCCTGGCACCTACTACCATACCCTGTTCAAAGGCACTTAAATGTTTTGTCTTGCCCATTCACCCTCTGAACAACTCACATACTGTACACAATCCTTGTCTCAAGGCTTAAAAATCCTTTAATCTGTCTCCTCCCTTTCATCTACAATGATTGAAGTGGATTTAACAAGGGACACCAATAAGGGATCATAACTTTCACCTGGATTCACCTGGTCAGTCTGTTATGGAAAGAGCAGGTGCTCTTAATGTTTTGTACACTCAAGTGTATTTTGTTGCCGAATACAGAGTCTCTCAGACTGATTCTCTCACTTATTCGCTCCCTCCCAAGTGAGATTTGTAAAGCATTGGAACAATGGCTTGGCATGAACTTCCCACCCGTATTCACATTGTTCTACTACCCATTTAATCCAACTTAACATGTCCTTTGGAAGAACCCAGAGGTGTGTGTGAAACAGCCAGGACGTGTCTTCTTGAGAGGAAAAAGTAGAACTCTTTTCCTCGTTATTCCTCTATTATTCTCACTTCTACTTCTTACTGTATTTCACTCCTCTTCTTCCCCTGTTCTCCAGCTTCCCCTCCACTCATACCTCTCTCTCCTRCCATCCTCGTGTTGTTTGGGAAATGAGAACCAGATGTTGCTTATTTTGCAGAAGTCACTGAGGGGGAGAGGAGGGGTGAGGTCAGTCTGCTGTAGTGAACAGCAGCACACACGGAGGTAGAGAGGAAAGAATGGATGAAGGAAAAGACAAGCAAGGAGGAGAAGAGGGTCAAGAGTTCTCATCCCCCTGATGTGGTGGGGTAGTGTTTTAGATTCAGCTAAAAAAGTTACTGCGGCCCTATGCCCACAGGCTTGAGAAGAAGCAGAGGTTTCCTGACGGATATGACTGGGCCAGGGTGAGGGGGCATGTGCAGATTGAGAGGTGGGCTGAGTGGGTTGGGGTTTGTGGCGGGCCTGATTCAGCAAGTCCTGGMTAGGGTGTCACCTCCTGACAAGTGTGTAACTTCTGTGTTATGTTGAGTTACATGAAATCTCAGTCTCTCGCTGTTGTACTTGTAGGCCAACTGTCCTGTTGATAGTGCTGTGCTTGATATACTGGAGAGGTTGTGGTTTTCCACTTTTTGTTTTGCAGATGGGATAAACAGACACTCTGGCACTCAGACTGCAAAGGAATGTTCTTCTCCCTCTTTCTGTCATACAAACTTCTATGGCTGTGTCTTTGGGTGTGTGTGTATGTGTGTTCATGTGTGCGTGTGTTAGTCCGTACTTGTGTGTGTGTGAGAGATACTTTAGAGTGTGCCTCAATGTAGGTTACCCAAAGGTTGAATTGCAAGCAGCTGGCCAGCCCACTTCCTGGCTGGGTTAGGAGTGCTGAGGCTGAGGTCTGAATGTTGTTGGGGCAGGACGCCCATCTAGACTGACATCGCTGCCTGCTCTCTTTCTCTGGAGCACAAATCTATATGAGCATGTGAGTGTGAGATGCTCTCCCGTCACTAAACATTCCTCCTCTCTGAGCCCTTTATCATATGTTTACCATACATTCTCCCTCTTCTCTTATCCGTTCACCCAGCCATCCTTTGTAAATGTTAAATCAAATCACAAACTGTATTTTACATGCTTGGTAAACAGCAGGTGTAGACTAACAGTGAAATGCTTACTTACGGGCCCTTCCCAACAATGCAGAGATTTTTGTTGTTGTAATGGAGAAATAATAACACGTGGAATAAATACACAATGCGTAGCGATAACTTGGCTATATACATGGGGTACCAGTACTGAGTCAATGATAACTTAGCTATATACACGGGGTACCAGTACTGAGTCAATGATAACTTGCATATACACGGCGACCAGTACTGACTCCAATGATAACTTAGCTATATACACGACGAGTACTGAGTCAATGATAACTTAGCTATATACATGATACCAGTACTGAGTCAATGATAACTTGGCTATATACACGGGTACCAGTACTGAGTCAATGAAACTTGCTATATACATCGGGGTACCATACTGAGTCAATGATAACTTGCTATATACACGGGTACCAGTACTGAGTCAATGATAACTTGGCTATATACAATTGGGTACCAGTACTGAGTCAATGATAACTTGGCTATATACATGGGGTTACCAGTACTGAGTCAATGATAACTTAGCTATATACATGGGTAACCGTACTGATCAATGATAACTTAGCTATATACATGGGTACCAGTACTGCAGTTAAATGATAACTGGCTATATACAGGGCGGTACAGTATGAGTCAATGATAACTTGGCTATATACAGGGTACCAGTACTGAGTCAATGATATATACTTAGCTGATATACAGAGGTACAGTCACTGAGTTCAATGAATAACTGGCTATATACCAGGTACAGTACATGAGTCATGAGTAACTGCTATATACACGGGTTACCAGTACTGAGTCAATGATAACTTGGCTATATACATGGGGTACCAGTACTGAGTTATCATTGACTCAGTACTGGTACCCCGTGTATATAGCTGAGTCGATGTGCAGGGGTATGATGTAATTGAAGTCAATATGTAGATATCGGTAGGGATAAAATGACTAGGAAGCAGGATAGATACTAATAGATACAGATGGAGTGTTGGAATGGAAATCATTTTGAGAAGATAAATGGTTGTAATACTGCCTAGTGGGAGAAATGAGTTACAGTATGAGATGGAAATACCAGGTGACATGGAGAGGGGAGAAAGAGTGGGAGAAGAGAGGAACAGATGTMGGACGAGGGAGAGAGGGAATGGAAYGTCTGAAAGAAGATCCACATTAGAAGACACGAGTGAAGCTTGAGAAAGTTATGAACAAGTGTTTAATGGTGCYAAAATTATTACATTTCGTAAAGTTATAGAGATCAGAAATGTCTGTTAAATGGCTTCCAATCCAAACAGAGCTAGATTCTGAAGAATCTCCTGCAAGAGGGCACAAATTGTTAAAGGATGTGGAGAGAAAAGAGAGGAGAAAGGGGATAGGGAAACGGGAAGAGAGGAGAAAACAGAGCAGAGATACTTGGTGAGTGGTGGTGGAGGAGGAGAAAGAGTGGTTTCTGTTAGAGACCTCATCAAAATAACTACTTTGCAGCGGGTGAGGAAATATGGCTGAGAGAGAGAGAGAGAGAGAGAGGGAGTGGAGGAGGAAATGCTAGGGGTGAGAGAGGGAGGAATAGGGGTGTGAGAGAGAGTGGAAGGGAGAGGGGGAGGGTGGTAACAACTTTAGACTGTTTCTTAGTATAAGTTTTAGAAAATGTTTCATATCATTTCAGCTTTACTGGACACCTCACTCTTAAATGAGCGATACCCTCCCTCCCTCCCTCCCGCTGGGTTGGGGCTGGAGGCTCAGATGTTTTAAGAATTCCAGATGTCATTAATAGATCTCAGTTGGAACACTGCACTAAGAAAAACGTGATCATTCCATCACTTTTTCCACTTCTCCATTCCCGGGGCTCATGACTCCAGCCATGTCCAAAACACCCTCCCAGGTTCAACTAGCTTCTCCTCTCTTCTCCATCCATGCCCCCTGGTAAGCTGTAAACAATAGCTTGTTAACAACAAGATGGAATGCACAGAACAACACAGAACCAGCTCTTCATTCTGAGCTCGCTAAGCATRCCTAGGGCTCTATTCAATCCGTAGCGTGATTGACAATTAAAGGCAGTGTTGCCGCAGTCGCGGAGACTGCATTCACGGTAAACGCTGCGTATCTGTCTGCTCAATCGGGAAATGATCTACATTTTAATGTGAATCTTCCGCGATAATTTGACCATACGGATTGAATCCTGTCCCTATAGACCTGTTTGAGTGTTGAGGCCAGGCTGTCATTTGTGTATGAGACAGCAGTCTGAAGGCCATTCTCTTCTCCAGAGTGTGTGTGTGTGTGTGTGTGTGTGTGTGTGTGTGTGTGTTGGGCCAGGAGAAAATCACATTTTAGAAAATATTTTTTATTTCAATTTAACGCATGAAATACAAAAAGTTGAAAAATTGGCCAAAACAAAATGTATTCCCTTTTTTATTGATTTCATTATCATTATAAATATCATTACCATTATCATTGTTATTATTGTTATTTGATTTGTGTAATACAAAAAAAACATTATGCACCATCAGAATTACTTATAAATAGTTTTGTTTGATTGTCTTTATATGCCAACCAATCAATGGGAAAATAAGTGTTTCGAAAAAAAGGAAACATTTTCCAAAATCTTAAAATACCCCCTCTGTACTGTCCAAGTCCACCACTTTAATGGAAAATGGGATCCATTTTGATTCAATCATTGTCACGTTATAGCCTCTGTCCAGCAGGACTCAAAATGACAATGTATAAAAACAACAAACACAATTTACCAAAGGACTACACCTGGAGAACAACAATAATAATAACTATAGTCATAATAATAACAACAACATTTCTTACAATGATGGTAACAAAACCAACAAATAACACYATAAGACATTAGCATTTGAAGTGAGTACTATGTGATTGAACTACTCCGCTTTTCTATGTAGTAACATTGAAARTGGCTTTATTGAGTAAAAATGGCTACTTTAATTCCATCCAACTTTGACTGCTTACTGAGACCAGGCTCTGTACTGAGGGCTTGAGCAATTTGAGATATGGTTTAAACAGAGGTGTACAGAAAAGCATGTACAGCAACTGGGAGGAAAAGCTTTTTTTGTGTGGATACTACAGAGGTCAAATGTCATTGTCAATGTGTATAAACAGCAGSCATCTTGGACCCTCTCTTCCTGACACGGCCTTCATTTCTGAGCCTGTCTCKTTTCAACCCTGGGTAGGGAGAGCACCCTATTACATGCCCTTTGCAACAGCTATAAGACCTTATGTGGTTATCAGTGGAGGGGAAGACGGCTCATAATAATAGCTGGAACGGAGCAAATGGAATGGCATCGTACACAGATAAACCATGTGTTTGATACTATTCCGCTTCAGCTATTACCACCAGCCCGTCCTCCACAATTAAAGTGCCACCAATCTCCTGTGGTGGCTATGTGCCTCTGTAGCTGGAGCACAGGGGGGAAACTGGGGGAAACAAGGAGGAGAGAGATGATTGTTTGTAATCATGCCTGATTTGAGAGCGAAATCAAAAGTGAAACAAMAAAGTATATTATATACTGCAGGGTGAAACATTTAATTCAGACAGCGGTTCAGCTGGAGTCGTCAAGCAGATGGGAGGGAGGATTTAGGAGAGGACGAAAAAGAAGGGGAGAAGGGATAGAATGGAGGGAGGGACATGATAGTAGATTTATTGCAGATGGGGTGTCAACTACACAGGATGTTGGTCACAATCATCATCTCTCTGTGTGTTGGGGCCTGGTCCTGATTTCAAACCCACAGAGCTGTACATGTAAATAGGTAACATACAAATACACGTCTTTCCTAATTCAGATTCTCTCTCTCTCTCTCCCTTCTCTCTCTCTCTCTCTCTCTCTCCCTCCTCTCTCTCTCTCTCTCTCTTTCTTATCCTGTCTGTGGCACAACCCAACCAATGGACTAAATCCCAACGTCCAACCAACCAACCCCTTATTACATGACCCCTCGCTTACCACACAATCCAACTCCTTTCACCCCCCTCTGTTTTCTCACCCTTTCCCTCCCTCTCCCCTCTTTCTTTCAATCTTTTAAGTCGTTCAGACACTTTATCTCTCTCAGTCCCTCTGCGTCATTGGTTCATTCAGTGCGTCTCTAAACCTTAGTCAGTAGAGATCTCTGGCAGTAGAGGAGACGRCGTGGCGTCCCGTACTTCCTGAAGAACAGCAGGGCTCCCAGAGTGAGGACCACGCAGACCAATAGGAGGAGAGGGATCACCACGGCCGCCGCCGTGGCCCCGCCTTCTCCCTCCTCCACCTCGATGATGATGACTTCCTCCTTGCCATCCCGCTTCTTAGGCTCCTCCCCTGCACAGCCCATCCATTCGCTGAGCACCGACTTGGGGTAGCCCGACTCRACCCTCATGTGTTGGTTGTTGAACTTCCAGTACTTGTTGGCTTTATAGAAGTAGGTGTAGGCTGGGGGAAAGGGAAGTTCATACAACACTGACTTTACTACGAGCTTCAGATATTCTACTATATTATATATATGTTGAGGTGTTATGCTAATGTAGCCACTTCTTATCGTTGATAGAAATGCTATTTGACACTGACACAAGATAGCGTTCAACCATGCAGGCAWGCAACTCTCTGTCCCGCACACACACTTACATCCTTCTTCGCTCATGATGGCAGCCTTGATGTTGTCGGGGACACCCTGCCATGTGTTGATGGGTTTGGGGTAGTCTCTGTCCACAGTCTGGGACTGCTCATTGAAACGGTAATACCTGACAGAGAGAGAGGGGAAGTCAGTTATGGAGAGGGAAGGGAGAAAGAATGAGGGAAAGAGAGAGGATAGGTATGGGTAGATAGATGTCAGAGAGTAGAAGAGAGTGGATGAAGAAAGAGAGGGAGAGAGACAAACCGAGAGACAGACATAAAGACAGGCATAAAGACAGATTCACCCACCGACAGACAGACTGACAGACAGACATAAAGACAGACTCACCCACCGACAGACAGACCGACAGACAGACTCACTTGGTCCCTCTGAAGTAGTATGTTTGTCCGGTGGGGGTGTAGAAGAGGGCAGCATCCAGCTTGTCTTTGGGCAGCCCTGTACCCAGCTCCTTCAGAGTCTTGGGGTAACCCTGCTCCATACTGGACTCTGTGAACACCCAGTACTTGTCACCTAGAGGGAGGGAATCAAAACCATGACTACATACATCTGAAGTCATCTACACACTGTAAAAACAACAACAATGAATAACTACTAGACAGAACTGTTATTCATGAAAAGTCCTCTTAAATCATTAAAAACTAGACCTACCCTTGAAGAACACAAATTTGCCATCGTTCCTCTCGTAGGCGGCGTTGATGTTTGGTGGCAGTCCCTTCCAGAAGTGACCGATGGGCATGGGGTAACCCTGGAGAACCTTGTTGTTCCGCACACGCCAAAGCCATTTATCCTGCGCCAGAGACACAGAGTTAACACACTTCATAGCTGTACACACACACACCACAACCATTTTATCCTGCACCAGAGAGACAGAGACACAGAGTTAACACACTTCATAGCTGTACACACACACACCACAACCACTGATCCTGTTTGCATTGTATAGTACATATACACATCTACGTTCTGGTAGTTTTGTGTCATTCAGTCCTCACTGTGTGTAACTAAGTATATTTATGTCAACATCAATGCAATGTGTATCGGTGTGTGTTTCTGTGTCATGTGGTTTATTGTATTCATGTCTGTGTGTATCCTCATGTCTAAGTTTGTCACTGTGTTTAAGACGTACCTTAAAGACAAACATCTCCCCCCTGAGGATGGCAATGGAGTCGAAGTGTCCCTCGCAGACGTCTGGTCCGAGTCCAGGGTGGTCTGGCTTGGAGGGTCTGGTGGGGCGGGGAGGAGGGGGTGGCGCTCCGGACGACCCTGTAGTGGAACACAGTCAGGACAAAATAAGGAAAGCCTATAAGCAGAGGTAGAACTGAGGGGACTGAGTGAATTCCCAAAGTGAACAGAATGTTTTCTGAACAGAATGTGACTTCATGCCGTCCTTCATGCCGTGTAATGTTGAACTAGATTAGAACTTTCTAGCATTCCTGAACCATTATAAAGAAGAGACAGTTTGTGTTGAATATTGCCGTAACAATCCAGGAACATTGTTAGAACATTCCAAGAACATAGCTACAGCATTCCAACGCAACTGGGAGTTTACCATAGATTGCCTGGATGCCATGGCGATCGTCATCAGGCAACTGGAAGTWCTCTGTGTCCATCCACTGGTAGAATGGAGCCATGATGGCAGACGGGTCGTTGGAGTGTTCTAGACCCAGGGCGTGACCCAACTCATGGACCGCAACGAAGAACACCATCATTACCTGATGAGAGAGACGAACAAGAGAGACGAGAGAGAGAGACGGAACAACAGCAGACGAGGAGAGAAGAGAGAGAGAAGAGAGAAGAGAGCGAGACCAAGGAAGAGACAGACAAAGGAGAAGAAGAAAGCGAACAGAGAGAGAAATAAGCAGAGGAAACAGACAGGGAGAGAGAGGAACAGAGAGAGACAAGAGAGAGAGAAGAGAGAGAGAGACAGAGAACAGAGAGAGAGAGAAGAGAGACAAGAGAGAGAAGGAACAGAGAAAGAGAAGAGAGAGGAAGAGAGAGAGGAACAGAAGAGAAGAGAGGAGACAAAAGGAGAGAGAGAGGAGACAAGAGAGAGACAGAGAGAGAGAGAGAGACAGGAGAGAGAGAGAGTGAAATATACTTTTATTATTACTATTACTACTATGTATGTAACTCAATAAAGTTGTAACATTGATGCTTTAGCAATATTAAGKCAATGTTTGTCATGCCAATAAAGTTATTTGAATTTGAGAGAGAGAGAGAGACACACATATTTCCCTCAGATTACCCAGACCCACAAAGAATTCGAAAACAAATTCACTTTTGATAAACTCCCATATCTACTGGGTGAAATACCAGTATGCCATCACAGCAGCAAGATTTGTGATCTGTTGCCACAAGAAAAGGGCAACCAGTGAAGAACAAACACCATTTGAAATACAACCTATATTTATGTTTATTTATTTTCCCTTTGGTACTTTAACTATTTGCACATCGTTACAACACTGTATATAGACATAATATGACATTTGAAATGTCTTTATTCTTTTGGAACTTTTGTGTGTAATGTTTACTGTTCATTTCTGTTAATTCTTTACTGTTTGTTTCACTTTTGTTTATTATCTATTTCACAACATATGTTTCCCATGCCAATAAAGTCCCTTGAATTGAAATTGAATTGAGAGAGGAGGAAGGAGCAGATGGGAGGAGACTGTTTGAATAGAAACTAAAAGTAGCACATTCACCAAACAAAGGACGCCCTAACAGTACAGTATAACTGTGAATGAGTGTATTACGGCTAACAGACAACCCAGTGAAACCCCTCTGTCTGACCATCTCCCTCTCCCTTCCTTCTTTCCCCTTCCCCCCCTCCTCCATTTCTCTGTCTCTTACCCCCTTGGTCGACYTAGCCGGTCGTCCAGGGTTCGGCGTTGTCYAAGTGCGTGTCGCCCCCTATCCCGTTCCCGGGGAAGTACGCGTGAGCCAGGAAGCCGCCCTCGCCGTCGAACGGCGTGCTGTCGCCGTGGAAACCCTCGGAGAAGGAGAGCATGATGTCAGCGTACTTGTCGACCTTGTCCCGGATGTGGCTGTAAGGGATCTCTCGGAAGCGGAGCGGGATGGCGGCCTCCCACACCTTAAACGCCCGGCGGATGGCCTCGTATGTAGCGTACTCCCCAATCTTAGGGGTGTAGTTCTGTATGCTAGGAGAGCGACAGGGAGGAAATAGCAGATGTTAGTACATTTTAAAGATAAAACATACAACAATATCTTCTAAAGTGTTGTATTGGCTCTTCCTCTGCATTCTTTTGTGGAACTTTGTGAAATTCTTCCTTGATGCTCAATATGAATCTGTTTAGATTTGAATCAGTATTCCTTTAGAATCAGATCTTGGTTCATTTACATTTAGTCTGATTCAAATGAAACAAACATTACACAGACATTACAACCGTTGCCTAAGTGCCAGTCTGTTTGTGCCATCATTCCAACTCCCTGTCACTCATTCTCATGCCAAATGTTTGACACAATGGAGTTGGCCAGCGCACATYCAGATCTGGGACTGCGTGTTGTCGTACTAAAGCAGTGTTGTAGTCTCACCTGAATGTGACCTCTTGTTTGTCCCACTTCAGCCCCTGTACGGCGTATCTCTTCCTCCTCAGGTTGCTCTTCAGCTCCGAGCCAAACTTGTCCGGGACGCCACAACGCGGCCGCTTCATCGCCCTGGCAACGGCAAGACACACCTGTCAATCACACTCACTGTGCCATGAACTATTTCATTTCTGAGTTGTCCTGAGACTCTTTGATTCTTTTGTGCCCTAAAAACATCAAATACTATGGMGCTTTATGAGTGAGGTTGCTCCCACAGGGCGGCGCACAACTGGCCCAGCGTCGTCCAGGTTTGGCCGGGGTAGSCCGTCATTGTAAATAASAATTTGTTCTTAACTGACTTGAATTAAGGTAAAATGCATGCACTGTATTAGCAGTGCAATTCACACAGTGGTTATGTATCTCAGGTCAGCAGCAGTCATTGCTCTGCTTAGCCCTCCATGTAGTGTCATTGGTACTCACTGTAGGGTGTTGAAGTCGATAGAGCCGGTGACGGCGAGGCCGTAGAACCTCTGCATGGCTGTGATGGCTGTGGTGATGGACTTGGGAGAACGGATAGCCTGGGCTCGGACATCACCTGGGGGCAGGTAGCCATACTGCTGCAGCCACACCTGGGGGGTAGAGAGAGGGGCACAAGGAGGGTTAGACACTGGTGAATACAATGTATTTGGAGACAAAGATTGAAAACGACACTCGTATGTGGTTATATGGCATGTCTTGAACAGTAAGTCGCTCTGGATAAGAGCGTCTGCTAATGACTTAATGTAAAACAACACCACACACACACACACACACACACACACACCACACACACACACACACACACACACACACACACACACACACACACACACACACACACACATACTCCCCCTCTCCCTCTCTCTCCTCTCTCTCTCCTTCTCTCTCCCTCCCCTCTCTGTGAAGTTTCCCACCATATCCATCAGCCAGAAACAACACACGAAACCAACCCATTCATGGTGTAGTCAATGATTATCCAGACAGTCATACTGAAAGAGGCAGGATGTTGTTGAAAAGAATATGTCTCTGTTTTGATTATTGTGTGCCGAAATGTGTGTGGTGGGTGTGGCCTGTTGGCCTGCTCACAGTGTTAGTCTGAATGTGTGTGTGTGCCAGAGAGATTGACAGGGAAAGAGAGAGGGAGAGAAAGACTGTATAGGTATGTGTGTGGGTGGATGGGAGCTCAGTATCCAGAGTTTGCATAAAGCAATGCCAAGCTGACTTTGACCAAAACTGCCTTCTCCCCAGGAACACACACTGCCTTCCTTTACACAGCAAACAGACTGAGACTGAACACACACAACACACACACACACACACACACACACACACACCACACACACACACACCATACACACACACATACACACACACACACACACACACCACACATACACACACACACACACACACACACACAACTCTCACACACACACACACACATCACTTTCTTTTTGGCAAGAGTTACTAATATTCTATTATACCATAAAAAACAATCCCATCCTCACAGTCTCCTCTGCTTGATACGCTGGGCAGATGAAAGGGAACTGAGACTTTGTTGTGGGGATGTAAGGAGAGATGAGAATAGAGCAAATAAAAACAGGGAGAACCATAAAAACAGCGATGTCATTTCAGACGTGGATGACTAGAACTTCTTCTATCTCTCAGTCAGAACTGGGGGTTCACTGCCAGACCCGACATGCAGAGGAAGAGGAGTGGCATCTAAGAAATAATATCTATGCTTCATCTGAGTGGTAGGAGAACTGCCTTTCACCAGGTGAGATCATATTTACCAGAATGAAAAACAGACTATGGTGTTTCAGAAACATTTCACCGGAATAAGTTGTAAGTTCTAAAATGTACCTCTGTCTCGCTCTCAAACACAAGAGTGGTCATGCAGAGCTGCCCATGTTTCTGCTCCTAGTTCTCCAAAACAGCTGGGATATGATCTTTAGCCATGGGGGAACAACAACAGCATTACATCAGACAACCTTGATCAGTGCTCAGCGCAACAGTCTCTCTATGAGAGAGAGAGGAGAGAGGAGAGAGAGAGGGAGAGAGAGAGAGAGAGAGAGAGAGGGGGGAGAGAGAGGAGAGAGAGGAGACAGAGAGAGGGGAGAGAGAGGAGAGAGAGGAGAGAGGGAGGGAGAGAGAGAGAGAGAGGAGAAGAGAGGAGAGAGAGAGAGAGAGAGGAGAGAGAAGAATGAAAGAGAGAGAGGGAGGGAGACAGAGAGGAGAGAGAGGAGACACGAGAGGAGAGAGAGGAAGAGCGAGAGAGAGGAGACAGAGAGGAGGAGAGAGAGAGAGGAGAGAGAGATGAGAGAGAGAGGGGGAGACAGAGAGGAGAGAGAGGAGAGGAGAGGAGAGAGAGACAGAGAGGGGGGAGACAGAGAGGAGAGAGGAGAGAGAGAGGAGCGAGAGAAAGAGAGAGGGGAGACAGAGAGGAGAGAGAGGGGAGACAGAGAGGAGACAGAGAGGAGGACAGAGAGGAAGAGAGGGAGACAGAGAGGAGAGAGAGAGGAGACAGAGAGGAGGAGAGGGAGACAGAGAGGGAGAGAGCAGAGAGGAGAGGAGAGAGAAAGGAGACAGAGGGAGAGCAGATGAGAGAGAGAGAGAGAAGAGAGAGGGGAGAGAGAGAGGAGACAGAGAGGAGAGAGAGGAGACAGAGAGGAGAGAGAGAGGAGCAAGGAGGAGAGAGAGAGAGGAGAGAGACAGAGAGGAGAGAGGAAAGGAGACAGAGAGGAGGGAAAGAGAGAGAGACAGAGGAAGAGAAAGAGAGAGCAGACAGAGAGAGAGAGAGGAGAGAGAGAGGAGACAGAGAGGAGAGAGAGACAGAGGGGGGAGACAGAGAGGAGAGAGAGGAGACAGAGAGGAGAGAGAGAGAGTGGAGAGAGAGGGGAGACAGAGAGGAGAGAGAGAAAGAGAGAGAGAAGAGACAGAGCGAGAGACTGATCCTCAAACATAAACCTGATGGAGATGAGTCCTATGTGTTATAAAACATAGACAAGGATGTGTGGGTGGGTGGATCAGAGACAAGATGAGTAAATACGAGAAAAGTGGCTGGGGTGAGAGACAATATGAGTACAGGAGACTATTGAGGTGAGGATGGCTCAAAAATAATGTCTGGAACGGAGRAAATGGAATGGCATCAAACACATGGAAACCATGGAAACCACGTGTTTGATGTATTTGATACCATTCCACCGATTCCGCTCCAACCATTACCACAAGCACGTCCTCCCCAATTATGGTGCCACCAACCTCCTGTGGTGTGTGTGTGTGCGTGTCTGCGTGTATGTCTATGCTGCACAGACAGTCAGCCAGTGAGTGTCACAATCTTTACCACAAATTCAATCAGAGCAATTACAGAGAATTCTTCTGTCAACCCAGAAAACCCCCAACCCTGACTGTCTACGCAATAGTAGTCATTTTATAGTTAGTTTGGTGAATATAGTCATGCTTCCGCTTTCTTACTCTATCTCATGTCGGTTTAGTGAAGAGGTATTTTTTAATATCAATAGCAATTGAAATGAGGGAGTAAAAGAGAGGACTGTAAGTGAGAAACGGTGTGGAAACGTCTGGCTTGTACCTGGCCAGAGATATGACCACACACAACCACACAGCCACAGCAGAAGGCAGGCAGAGAGAGACAAAGACCCAGGTTCAGGTGTGGGCTGCACAGTGAGGTAAACTCTCCCACTCTAATCATGTCAATGCCTGCCCCTTCTTTCAGGAATGACATTTGTGATATGGTGTGTACGCACAGTATCATAACCCTTCTGGTTTTCCTCCATCTTTCTTAACCTGCCTCACATTTCTTCACCACCCAAACCCCAACATCTCTCCATGTCTGTATTTCTCTTTCCGCCTTCTCCAACAAACTCCTTCCCCCCCTTTGCACTCTCTCTCTCTCTCTCTCTCTCTCTCTCTCTCTCTCTCTATCCCTCTCTCTCTCCATCTCTCACTCCTTGTCTCTCTCTGACTGCTCCTAGTGTGTGCTGTGGCTCCACTGTGGTGACGCGTCTGGCTCTGTGAAAACCCTCTCAGCTCCGTCAGGGTGAAAAGTTTCCCCCACACAAAGAAGACTGCTCTCTCTCTCCTTCTCTCCCTCTCTCTCAGTCTATATCTCTCTCTCCCTCTCACTCCCTTTCTCTCTCTCCCCCCACGCACCTCTTCTGTGGAACTCCCAGCYAGCGCTCACAGTCAACGGATCTATTTAGTAGGAATTCTACGTCGCTTAATTGTTGGCCTTGGGGGTAAATACAAACCCATGTGTGTGTGGTCATAGTCTAGGGTCCATGTGAATGCGTTTTTTGTAAACAGACGCAAGCCCATATAAGTTAGGCATTTTTGCAGTGATGAATGTGTGGTAAGGAAATGCATTTCAACAGAGACAGGCTGTGTGACGTGTGTATATCAGATAAATAGAACCATGAGTAGAATGATCACATACAGTGCATTTGAAAAGTATTCAGACCCCTTGACTTTTCCCACATTTTGTTACGTTACTTATTCTAAAATTGATTAAATAGTTTACCCCCTCATCAGTCTACACACAATACCCCATAACGACAAAGCAAAAGCAGGTTTTTATACATTTTTGCAAATATATAAAAATAAAAAAAACGGACATATGACATTTACATAAGTATTCAGACCTTTTACTCAGTACTTTGTTGAAGCACATTTGGCAGCGATTACAGCCTTGAGTCTTCTTGGGTATGACGCTAAAAGCTTGGCACACCTGTATTTAGGGAGTTTCTCCCATTCTTCTCTGCAGATCCTCTCAAGCTCTGTCAGGTTGGATGGGGAGCATCGCTGCACAGCTATTTTCAGGTCTCTCCAGAGATATTCGATCGGGTTCAGGTCCGGACTCTGGCTGGGCCACTCAAGGACACTCAGAGACTTGTCCCGAAGCCACTCCTGCATTGTCTTGGCTGTGTGCTTAGGGTCGTTGTCCCGTTGGACGGTGAACTTTCGCCCCCAGTCTGAGGTCCTGAGCGCTCTGGAGCAGGTTTTCATCAATGATCCCTCTGCACTTTGCTCCGTTCATCTTTCCCTTGATCCTGACTAGTCTCCCAGTCCCTGCCACTGAAAAATATCCCCACAGCATGATGCTGCCACCACCATTCTTCACCATAGGGATGGTGCCAGGTTTCCTCCAGACGTGACACTTGGCATTCAGGCCAAAGAGTTCAATCTTGGTTTCATCAGACGTTTCATCAGATGTGCTTTTTACTGAGGAGTGTCTTCCGTCTGGCCACTATACCATAAGGCTTGATTGGTGGAGTGCTGCAGAGATGGTTGTCCTTCTGGAGGGTTCTCCCATCTCCACAGTGGAACTCTAGAGCTCTGTCAGAGTGACCATTGGGTTCTTGGTCACCTCCCTGACCAGGGCCATTCTCCCCTGACTGCTCAGTTTGGCCGGGCGGACAGATCTAGGAAGAGTCTTGGAGGTTCAAAACTTCTTCCATTTAAGAATGATGGAGGCCACTGTGTTCTTGGGGACCTTCAATAATGGCGAATTGTTTTGGTAACCTTCCCCAGATCTGTGCCTCAACACAATCCTGTCTCGGAGGTCTACGGGCAATTCCTTTAACCTCGTGGCTTAGGTTTTGCTGACATGCACTGTCAACTGTGGGACCTTATATAGACAGGTGTGTGCCTTTCCAAATCATGTCCAATCAATTGAATTTACCACAGGTGGACTCCAATCAAGTTGTAGAAACATCTCAGGGATGATCAATGGAAACAGGATGCACCTGAGCTGTAACGTAACAAAATGTGGAAAAAGTCAAGGGTTCTGAATACTTTCCGAAGGCACTGTACATGGCAGATAGACTTGGTCCAATATTAGTAACAAAGTCGGCCATGAACTTAAACCAGCAGGAAGTTCCAGGAACAGCAGATAATAGCTAATAATGCCCTATAACATCACATGAAATAACAGTGAGATCAGGTGCAACTATTGGTCAGACAGTCATGAGAGAGTGCTAAGACACCCTGAGGATAAAGTGGCCTGATAACATACTAGTACCTAGGCATTACTGTTTGATAATAGTCATAGAGATAATAACAGATCGATAACACTGTGACTGCAACAACATGTTCAATTGAACGTTTGTGTTGAAGGAGAGATGGTTCAGTTGGGTTTACACACAGTTGGGTTTATAAACATGCATGGTATTCACTTAGTTGTGTACTAATGCAGGGGTCCTCAAACTTTTCTTGCCCTGGGATCTCCGCTCAGGCAAACTGGCGCCTCAGAGACCCCCATCAAATGTTAGCAAAAAAACAAATATCTTGTCTTATCATCAGGTGAATGATAATGGCAAGTAAAAGTCATCATATTTTTTACCTCCCCAGTTCTTTGGAAGAGGATAAACTACATATATTAGTATAAACTGTAATATATATAAGTATAGCCTTTAAGATAGAAAGGTAAAGGTATTGTATCTTGGTGGCGGAGGGAATATTTTGCAGATTTAAAMCKAATTTCCTGCAATTCCATGCATTTTGCCATGGTTGATGCTGTGTTCCTCTGCTCAAACATTATAACTAAATCAATGGGCATGTGGCCTGAATGACTGGGAGAATACTTGTTATATAAAAATGTATATAGTTCAATATCGATTCTGCAAGCTTCCTATCTGGATTTGGTCATTTTAAATGTACACTGAAACTGTTTTTCCATCCCAAACATTACCAGATGGCCCGCCTGAGAATTTTCTATCCAGAAAAAAACTGTAATTAGCTCCAATGACTGTAATTTCCTCTATATTAAAGGGATAGTTTGAGATTTTGCCAATTTAGCCATTTATCGACTTCCCCAGAGTTGGATGAACAGGAACAGCCAGCATTCTAACTGTTCTTCTAGACTAGTGAGGTAGTTAGCATTTTCTAGACTAGTGAGGTAGTTAGCATTGGCTCATGATACTACCTCTAACTTCCTTCATACTGGACACAGAGACATAAACATTGTATCCACAACAGTATTCTGTTGTAGCCAGCGATTTTCATAAAAATACATATTTCTCACATAAAAAAATGATCACGGACCCCCTGCAGTATCCCAGTTTGAAAACCCCTGTATTCATTTGTTTATATCAGCTCCATACCGACCTCTACCATAATACATCTAGCAACTCTGGCAAGTGTGAAGGTATTGGATATAGTGCAGATATTTGGGTTTCAAGCAATKTGCTAAAACAGAAGCAGTCTTCAGCCCTCTCAGTCCACACGTCTTCTATAGTGGATCTGGTTTTCCTCAGGCTGAGGAAGTAGTGGTATATTTTTCCTGTCCCTCGTTTTTAATCCCTCAGGCTGAGAGTGGAAGAGTGACTAAAAAGGAAAGGCAGAAATGTCGAAGGAAATGTTGAAAGGGATTGACGTACGGAATGACAAAGAAGAGGGGAGAAAAGACACGGACAGGGGACAGAAGCACTAAAGCTGAATCTAAAGTTGAGGGAGACAGAGTAGAGACTGAGTCAGTTGTTCCCCTCGGACGGTGCCAACGGAAGAAAAAAAAACAGAGACCAGAGTTTGGTCATAAGCGAGTTTGGAGTCTGAGACACACAGACTGCCTAACCTCCTAGCGTGGTGTCCCACATCTCTCACCCACTTACACCGACACAGGCGATACATGCTAACGCTAACTAAAGTACTGTTGCTGTGTATATAAGCTTAACACAATGCAGAACACCTGCATGCTATGTTAAAGGACCTGATAATACATTTAGGATTTCCACACATGGGGACATTTTTTTTTAGTAGGGTCTGAAAAAAAATCTGCCTTTTAAAAACGCATTTCATGCAATATGACGTCATTTAGATGACAAGAAGACATTAGCTTAATCTTTTTTAATACCACACAAATGACCGAAATGAGTGGCTAGTCTGACTGACAAACTGAGATCAATCTGGTCTTGAATTCAAACAAACAATAGCCCAGGCCAATGAATCGACTCACATATTGTACAATATTAGGAGGAAATATATATACAGTATATATATCATAGGCTACAGTAGGCTACTAAATAGAATTTCCAGTGGCACACTGACTCACCTAATGATGAAGATGAAGCCATAGGCTACTCACGGTYATGGCCGATGCGCTCGTCTTGGCYATAGCCTATCTCAAGATGAGATACTTTGAAAAACAGTGCTGCTSTTAGCTACAAATTGTGAGTTMTTGAGACATTTTCTTCTTCTATTGGTTCTACAGATAGATTAGTCTTCTTTTTTTCGCTCATATATTTTGAAATCTGCATAAGGCAAACCAACAGCCGCAACCAATCACAGAAATATAATCCATAGATGGTAGTTCCCATTAAAGTCAGGACTGGCATCCATTGCTAGTGTACCCATGAGTTTAACAGTCAAATTACCAGGGTAAGAGGTTACAAAAACCTTCTATGGATTATATTTCTATGGCCACAATGCAACAAGCTGTATATTTGGTGGGCATGCTGCCCAAACTGCTGCCTTCCCGACTGTAGGCATACCGGTAATTGCCAAAATAAAGGAAACACTCGAGTAAAGGGGGATACAGTATATATGTTTTGGTGTGGGGTSCATTTACCTGGCATGGTTTAGGTCCACTTGTAGAATCTATGCCAAGGCGCATTGAAGCTGTTCTGGAAGCTTGAGGTGGCCCAACAACACCCTTTTAAGATGCTTTATGTTAGTGTGTCCTTTATTTTGGCAGATACCTGTATGTACTTGTGATATAAACTTAATCCAGAGTTATTTTTTTAACTATTCATCCTCTGTGGCTAAATTATGTTCTCGGTTGTATTTTGAACATTGAGAGTGGGCTCCTGTGTTTGGATAAAAAATATAATAACAAAAAAATGACGTGATATATTTATCTATTTTTTTTTGCCTCTTGGGCCCCCTACGGGCTTGGGGCCCCTACGGGCTTGGGCCCAGCCCCGGACTCACATAATTGACCAGTCACATTTATTTATTATGCAGTTTATTTTTTATTAATCTGTTACCCAATCAAAGCAGGCCCCCCTATTTAACCATTTACCCAGGRCCCTTAAATCAAATCAAATGTATTTATAAAGCCCTTTTTACAAATGCAGATGTCACAAAGTGCTTTCCTCCCCCATATGACAATTAGCAGAGCGGCAGCAGGTAGCAGCAGGCTGTCTACACTCATTGAGAGCAGGCTCCTGAGTCCTCCTGTGGTTGGCGGTCGCAGTAAAAAAAAATACAAAATATATACTACATATATTTCCTTTATTATTATTATTATTATAAACATTTAAAAAATAGGATTATTATAGATTTTTTTTTATTGTTGCTTCCTCTAGGGCCCCCCACGGGCATGGCTCCAGGGGCTTCAGCCCCGATAAGCCCCTGCATTAATCCGGCCCTGGGTTCTAGGATGGAAACTGCAGCGATAGTACTTGAGTGGAATGGATAAACACACCATCTCTCCATAGACATTCATCGTGTTGGTTTGTTTCCCATGTGGCAGATCAGATGAACTGAATATTGTTCTCCCTGAACATTTTTAAGTGACAGCGAGCACTTGTATGAGCAGCATGCACCAGCACTTCACCAAAGGTGTCCAACAGCGTGCTGCAACCGTACAAAAACAACCAGGACTCCTCAGGACACAGTGGGAGAGCCCAAACATAGAAATAGAATTACTAGAACAGACATTACCATTCACGTGAATGTTCTGTGATGGGTGAACCGGCGGTAGACATATTGAATGTACACACACTGTCTAATTGCTGAGCTCTGAGAATATATTTCCGTTCTAGTATTTATATTTCCATGGGCCCAACCCATATGGGATTTGTCCCCTCATGACCTCCCTTCTCCCTGTGATCCTAAGACACGCTAGTCACCTTGCCTCCAGATGTCTGCTGTTATCGTGTTTGAGGAGAACTTCAAGGACTTTCAGATTCAGACAGATATGTTGTGAAGATCTGTGGAACGGATCATCTCGTTTGCATTCCTTTCCACTTCCTTTGGCTAAAATAAAGTCCAACCAGCAATTTAATAAAAGTGAGACAGGGTGTTTTTTTGTGAATAAACACAAATATAACTAAATAAAGGAAACCTCTATTGGATTTATAGTATGTGCATAAAGACAAAATGATTCACAAAGTTAAGTTGGGCCTATATTTTGTTCCATTGGGCCTATATTTTGTTCCATTGGGCCTATATTTTGTTCCATTGTGCCTACATTTTGTCTGATCTTAAGATAGCCCTATGGCTGTGAATATTTGCTCATCCAGTCTCCTCACTCATCACAGCTTCAAGTTAAATTGTAGGCTTAGCCTCCATGGCCTATCAAGTTGGATCAGGCGGCAGTGAATCCAGACTAAAATCCATGAAAGGAATGTCTGAAAATGTCACTGCTACTTAGTTGTCTTTGTTTTTATACCGTTAATCGTTATCTTGTAGTCATAAAATCAGAATGCAAATTAGAGGGGGCCCAGGGGGGTCTCAGACCCCCTGAATGAGACATGAGTCCCCCTAAATGCAACAAAGGCAAACTCATTTGTTTAATATGCAATTTGTACTGCTACAGTGGTAAGTATTAAAATAAAAGCTTATTCCAAATTAAACGAACACTCCCACCTCTGTGTGATTAAAATAAAATTCCCCATGTGGCTGCACTTGTCATACCGGGACAGTCGTATCTCAGCCCCTTTTCAGGTGTCCTAACTTTTCTTTCTACATAATGGTCCTTTTGTCAGCAAGACACATCAATTCATTTAGGCTGCAAGAGTGCAGACCCAATGGCAATCGCTGAATGGTATTACACTTTTTGGTGTTTTATTCATCAAACGACGCGAGTGCACGAACCTGAGCAGGTCGCCTACTTTTTGAAGTGATTTGTTTGGCAAAATAAGATGACAACATCATGACTGGTTGGGTTCATGCTAAATTAAAAGGTAACACATATTTGTACCGTTAAATGACATGTTTTCACTATTATTAAAACACATGAAGTCCCATGAAAAAAATGAATGTCACAGTATAAGTCGCACTCTGCATAAAATTAACATCCAGCCTGTGCTTTCCCCGCCTGTGCTTTCAACCTGATCTATTACCTATTCCTATTCGTCACTCTCTGTCATTTTATGAAAGTCATATGAAAGTCATCCATTAATTTCCCGTTCTTCATCTCTCCCACACAACAGACATCATTGAGTTAATCATAGGTTACCGTTACATACAGGTGATGTAATAGTGAAACTGGTAATTAGTGATAATCCCATCTTTCATCATGCCTGCTATGGGAGCATATGAGCGGAGTAGGTAGAAGTTTCCCCTAACTGCTGTTCCAGGTTCAGATCTTTCAATATATTCCTTATGGCATTCTTTGAGATTTGGGGAATCTGATCGTGTGGTAAGGGGCATCTTCTGCCTACTCCCATAGGAGCATGTGCAAATATGATGGGCCTTCAGGAGACATTATGGGTAGGATTTGGGATGGGTTAACTGATCCTAGATCTGTCATGGACCTGGCACCAACATTAGCAGTCGTATTGTTACACTGTGTTCGCTTTATTACTGGTTCAGTGCTGTGTATGCAGTTGTTACACTATTATCACAATGATATAGATCATAGATGTGGTACTGTGTCTCTCAGGCATTTGTGACTGACAGTGCAATGATTGACCATGTCTGGCTGACTCAGTGGTGCCTGATTCCCTAAAAGTAGTGCACTTTAGAATAGGGTGCCATTTCGGACATCCATCATGTCTGGCTGACTAAGACTGCAGCTGTTTGTGGTTACTGAGTCAGAACCTGAGTTCCTCCAAGCATCCTGTCTATCTTAATAAGAACGAGCTCTATATGTAGACCAGGCCTGCATTGAGAAAGACTGGAGCAATGCATGAGCACCATTGGATACCGTTGACTTGGACATTGGCTATTGCAGTCAGGGCTAACAATGGTTATTCTTGATGGGTTGGGTTATATGCTAAAGTACTCTGGGATGGATAGAGAGTTCTGGAATGCCCGAGGAGGACAGATCTAGAATTACCCCAGGCTAGAGACATCATGACAGGGACCTAATCATTTTGAAGGTACACTATGACACAATATAGAGGGACAAAATGTAGTGTTTATGTTAGTAGTGTCACTTCAGTTACAAAGGGTATGGGGCCTGTTGCTCCAGACAGTACCTGCTAAAACAGAGAACAGCTTCCTCTCCAGTCTCCTGTCTCTACCACCACTCAGTACAGATTCAAATCCA
>NW_019942643.1:377023-398608 GCF_002910315.2 Salvelinus sp. IW2-2015
CACACACACACACACACACACACACACACACACACACACACACACACACACACACACACACACACACACACACACAGCCCCAGTTCCTTAGTATAAAGCAGTTGACTTGAGCTTTCACAACTCCATACTCCCCCAACCCTCCTCACCCCTCCTCTTTTAATCCACAAAATGTGTCATGGCATTTTCCATCTCTTTTTCTACTGAATTGGACACATGGCCTCTCACCCTTTGATGCTACTGCTAAGATATACTTTATTAGTCCACGTGAGATGGAAATGTGTCTCCCGACACACACACACACACACACACACACACACAGGGGGTTAATTTCATTGCTCAAGGGAACAATTGCTCAAGGGAACATCCGCGGTAGGTGTCACCTAATATTGATGCCAGCAACCCCCTGGTTACCAGCTCAATCCGCGCTACATCCCCCTTTCAGCACTGGGATTCAAATAACCCCCCGGTTGCTGGCCGGCTTTCTCTAACCTCGAGGCTACCGCTGCCACCTTTTCATTTTTTATTACCCTCAATTGAGAAGAGGTCAACCATAATGAAAAACAAAGAAGAACATAGAGTCAATTATGCGGACTAGCACAGAAACAATAGACGACACTAGGCCTATAACACACTGTAGTTGATATACTCCCACCCCTTCTCCTATAAACCTTAACCAAAGTATCTTAAAAAGTATCTTCTAGTTAAATAGTTTGTTTTAATGGTGTTTCTAAGTGTCTGCATATCGCCAAAATTACTTACCTCTGCTTTTARTTCGTTTTCCGTTGATACAACTCCAAAGAACAGTCCGCACGCCAGCGTAAGGAGCTGGATCACATTTTCGAGCCGGAGCAACATTCCTCTGTATGTGCGAGTTACCCAAAAAATACTCGATTAAGAGCTTCACAACCGGACAGCTTCTATTGGCTTTCCACGTTTTTATAAATTATAATCCTTAGCGATTACCTTTAAAACAATATTGTACTTTAATCTGTTCTCATGGAAACTTTCTTGCCACACTTCAAGTTCTGCACAACAAATATTTTGTGGTACCAACAATCATAACTAAATGTAGAAAAACAAAAGCATCCTACAAGTCTATCCAAAAACTAAAGTCCAGATGTTTGGGAGGGGGGAGGGAATCGTTGCGATCTCAGTGCTTCATAGTTCCTCTCTCCTTTGTCTCCACAAGTTACTTTCTTTCTTTCTCGCTGTGTGACTATTTAGACAGCTCTCTGACGCGTGGACGAGGTCGGTCAATGCGCTCAGCAGAGAGAGAGAGAGAGAGAGAGAGAAGAGACAGAGAGAGAGAGAGAGAGAAGAAGAGAAGAGAGAGAACGAGAGAGAGAGAGACGAGAGAGAGAGAGAGAGAGAGAGAGAGAGAGAGGAGAAGAGAGAGAAGAGACGAGAGAGAGAGAGAGAGAGACGAGGAGAGAGAAGAGAGAGACGAGAGAGAGAGAGAGAGAAGAAGAGAGAAAGAGAGAGAAGAGAAGAAGAGAGAGAGAGAGAGAGAGAGAGAAGAGAGAAGAGAGAGACGAGAGGAGAGAGAGGAAGAACGAGAGGAGAGAGAGAGAGAGAGAAGAGAGAGAAGAGAAGAGAGAGAGAAGCAGAGAGAGAGAGAAGATGAGAGAGAGAGAAGAAGAGAGAGAGAAGGAGAGATGACGAGAGAGAGAGAAGAGGAATGAGAGAACGACGAGAGAGAGAGACGAGAGAGGAGAGAGAGATAAGACTACAAGAGAACGAAGAGATAGACGACGAGAGAGAGAAGAGAAGAGAGAGAGAGAGAGAGAGACAGAACGAAGAGAGAGAGATCGTCGAAAGAGAGAGAGAGAGAAAGGAGAGAGAGAGAAAGAGAAAGAAACGAACAAGATTGACAAGTCCCACCAGAAGAAGAAGAAGAGAAAGAAGAATAGAAGAAAAAAAGACGGAGACATCAGAGGAGGACAAACATACAGCTACCCCGATCGGAGGACCAATTCTGTACTCTGGTGTCTCACTCACCTCACTGATGTAGGCGTCACATCTTGAAGAGGGAGGAACTTCCTCTCTCAATTCAATTTAAGGGCTTTATTGGCATAGGAAACATATGTTTACATTGCCAAAGCAAGTGAGATAGATAATAAACAAAAGTTAATTAAACAATACAAAATGAACAGTAAACATCACCCTTGCAAAAGTTCCAAAATAATATTATATTATATATGATGTATATATACAGTGTTATAATGATAGTTAAAGTATAAAAGGGAAAATAAATAAACATAAATATAGGTTGTATTTACAGTGGTGTTTGTTCTTCACTGGTTGCCCTTTTCTTGTTGCAACAGGTCACACATCTTGCTGCTGTGATGGCACACTGGTATTTCACCCAGTAGATATGGGAGTTAATCAAAATAGGACTTGTGGGTCTGTGGAAATCTGTGTCTCTGATATGGTCATTTGGCAGGAGGTTAGGAAGGGTAGCTCAGTTTCCACCTCATTTTGTGGTCAGTGTGCACATAGCCTGTCTTCTCTTGAGAGCCAGGTCTGTCTTCGGCAGCCTTTCTCAATAGCAAGGCTATGCTCACTGAGTCTGTACATAGTCAAAGATTTGCTTCATTTTGGGTCAGTTACAGTGGTCAGGTATTCTGCCACTGTGTACTCTCTGTTTAGGGCCAAATAGCATTCCAGRTTGTTCTGTTTTTTGGWAAGTTCTTTCCAATGTGTCAAGTAATCCTCTTTTTGTTTTTTCATGATTTGGTTGGGTCTAATTGTGTTGCTGTCCTGGGGCTCTGTGGGGTCTGTTTGTGTTTATGAACAGAGCCCCAGGACCAGCTTTCTTAGGGGGCTCTTCTCCAGGTTTATTTTTCTGTAGGAGATGGCTTTGTTATCTTCTTATGGCTGCATTCCCGTTAACAGGATCGATATGACAACAGCCAGTGAAAGTGCAGGGCGCCAAACCGCAGACCTCACAACCATAAAGGGCAATGGGTTCCTTAAATAACTGATTCAAGTATTTTTTGCCAGATCCTAATTGGTATGTCGAATTTTATGTTCCTTTTGATGGCATAGAAGGCCCTTCTCTCTCAGTTACCTGTGGCGCTGATGTTTAGGCTGAGGTATGTATAGTTTTTTGTGTACTCTAGGGCAACAGTGTCTAGATGGAATTTGTATTCGTGGTCCAGGCAACTGGACCTTTTTTGGAACACCATTATTTTTGTCTTACTGAGATTTACTGTCAGGGCCCTGGTCTGAAAGAATCTGTGCAGAAGATCTAGGTGCTGCTGTAGGCCCTCCTTGGTTGAGGACAGAAGAACCAGATCATCAGCAAACAGTAGACATTTAATTTCAGATTCTAGTAGGGTGAGGCCGGGTGCTGTAGACTGTTCTAGTGCCCTCACCAATTCGTTGATGTATATGTTGAAGAGGGTGGGGCTTAAGCTGCATCCCTGTCTCACCCCCCGGCCTGTGGAAAGAAATGTGTGTGTTTTTTGCCAATTTTAACCACACACTTGTTTGTGTACATGGATTTTATAATGTCATATGTATATCCCCCAACACCACTTTCCATCAGTTTGTATAGCAGGCCCTCATGCCAAATTGAGTCGAAAGCTTTTTAACAAATCAACAAGGTATGAGAAGACTTTGCCTTTGATTTGGTTTGTTTGTTTGTCAATAAGGGTGTGCAGGGTGAATACGTGGTCTTTCGTATGGTAATTTGATAAAAAGCCAATTTGACATTTGCTCAGTACACTGTTTTTGCTGAGGAATGTACGAGTCTGCTGTTAATGATAATGCAGAGGATTTTCACAAGGTTGCTGTTGACGCATATCCCACGGTAGTTATTGGGGTCAAATTTGTSTCCAGTTTTGTGGATTGGGGTGATCAGTCCTTGGTTCCAAATATTGGGGAAGATGCCAGAGCTGCGGTTAAAGAGTTTAACATCATTAAAAAAAAATTGAGAGAGAATTGAAATTGAATTGAGATAAAGAGAGAGAGGAAGTTCCTCCCTCTTCCAGATGTGAAGCCTATTTCAGTGAGGTAAAGAAACAGCTGTAGACTCTGCGGCTGTATAAATATGAACATTCATTAATCATAATAAATTAAAACAACAGCCCAGGATAATGTAAACTGTCAAAAAGAACTACAAGAAGTTAGGCAGACAATTCACTATTCATTTAATTTCAATCGCCGTTGTCTCAGTCCCTTGCCAAAATGCATCAACAATGAATTCAGCATGTTACCTTTCTGATTATACAACCACTAATGTTAATGCAAAGAATGTCACATTGTATCAGATGCAAGGCCGTCTGCTATAATAAAAGGCCCCTAAGATTTGAGGGATCATATCATTAGCCTACTCTATTCTGACACCTGGTGGTGAAACATGATAACATTAATTCACACCATTAACTCTATAGCAAAGACATTGTGAATAGAGGGACCAAGTAGCAAACAATGATGGTTAAATATAAATCAGAGAAAATACTCGTGACAATGATTTGATTGTTTGGAGTTTGAGGCGCTGCTGTGACAGCCCAAGCCCCTCGCACCGCCCCCGCTCTCGCCTGGACAGCAGCTAGTGATAAACGCCGTAAGAAATAATAGCGCCATCTGCTGGCAGTAGCGCTACACCCTCTCATGTCATTCAACTAAAACAATACGGAAGTTGCACAGAACTCTGCCTGTCAACAAGAAAGACGACAGAAAGGGTAAGGTTGCTAATTTAGTTGTTACAGGCATTTATATACATCATGTATCGCCGTTTGTAATGTATATGTTCACCAGAGTGTTTGTAGGTATATTTCAATGCTTTTTTATCGCGTGGCACGTTCAGGAAACGTTACAAGGAAGAAGTTAGTTAGTTAAGCCAGCGTTAGCATTAGCATGCTAGCCGCACAACACAGACAGGACGAGAGAGCGAAGCAGCTGCTGCTTTACCCTTCCTCTTCAAGGAAGTTTGCGGGGGCGAGGATTCAGGAGGCCTAGATAAGTCTGGTGTGAATTATTTCAGCTCACCCGGAGTTAAAATGGCATAGAAAATCACCTAATTGAAAACCTCAAGCATTTTTGTGGTTAGGATAAGGATTGGGTTGCTGGTAAGTCATCGCTACAACATAACGTCATTACCTTGGGAGGCAGGAAATTGCTGTGTATGTGTTCTCGATACAAATAGATCGGCATAACCTCAACAATGCTTAGCTAGCTATACCGAACTACCTTAAATACCTTGCTGTCATATCTAGAGGCTAAGGCAAGTACATTTCTGTATGTTGTTTGAAAGTAATTCCCTCCTGCTCCTGTAACAATGTAGCCTGGTCCCAGATAACTCTTATGGTCTTTTTTGGGGGGGGGGGGGGTGACAATGGTGACAATGGTGACAATGACCATAGGAGTTGACAAGACATCACAAACAGATCTGGGACCAGGCTAGTCAAAATAACTCTTTATGTTGAATAGGTTTTATCTTTTTATTTTCTCAGATTGTCTTCCTGAAAGACAAGTCAGTGACGATGGGGTCATTCTGCAAGGAGGACTGAGGGATCTGACCTAGATGTTTTTCTATTCTACTTTTCTTTCTTTTCAACTCTTCTTTTTCTTTCATGAGCACCTGTATTTCAGAGGAGCACTATCGTCAGAATGACTGCCTCTTTCAACCTTTGTGTCCTCAACGTTTTGTTTGTAACTGGTGAGTTTTATTATGAATGTGTGTCTGTCTGTCTGAAGATGTCAAGACACCATGGCACTTTAGGGCATACAACTATTACAAACAGTGTGTAGCTAGTTTCAACTGTCAACTGCACCACATACAAATACCAGACAGATCTTTAGTAAGGCCCTGTTCAGACCTGCATAACTCKGTTTTTCCTGTTGATTCACAGCCTACAGCAGCCTGGAGCTGGCCTCCAGTACTGGTAAGATAACTACCCCCCAACTCTTACAAATGCCTCTATTCATTTTATGAAAGGGACCTGTCTGTCTCTCTCCCGTCTGATCAACAAAGTAGGTGTGGCAGTCTAAACAGTAATTGTAAGAATCAGCTGTGGCACAACCCGTTCTGTCACATTTTTGTGACGCTCAAATATTGAAATGCGTTTTGTCTTGTTGATACTACTGGGATTCCTCTAGACAGGGCATATACCAATATCATGAGTTGGCTAACTCAAGGTTATGAAGAGAAGGTCCTGCTAATATTCTGTTACAGTCGACTCCTGTTAAGTGCCCTTCGAATAAGTGCAAACTCTGTTGGAAGTGCACTACAGCTCCATTATTTTTAGCTGTGCCTGATGTGGTTTTGGTTTAGTGTGCATGTTGTGGTATAGTGCACGGTGTCTCAACAGTTTCAGCACCAAGCCGTTGCATTTATCAGGGTCATGTTTAGCAGGGCACACCGCAGCAAAAAGTTTTGAAACAGAAAACTAAAATCAGAATTTTTATTGGACAAGTTTAGGTAGCACCTGCCTATTTCACTCCTGTTCTCTCCCTAATGAACACAACCCAGGAGTCTAAAGTAGTTCACTGTCCTCTCTTCCAGCTCATTGTGGACAATCTCCCCAAGTCCTGGAAGCCCAGAGGGGAGAGATCAGAAGCTCCGTCCACCACAGCTGGTCCTATCGCCCACGGCCGTTCAACTGTAGTTGGATTATCAAGGCACACGTAGGAGAGCCCGTTATCCTCAGGTAATGTCTGCCCACTCACTGTCTTATCCCCCCAGGGGCTTATTCGGTGGGGTCAGGGTGCAACGTTTGTCCCTCAACTACCTCCAGTCTCTAACCCTCTTGGCACTTGGTTAGATCTGAAGGGATTGGGGAGGTGTTAGAAATAGGATGGAAATTCCATCAAGACTCTGTGGACAAGGTGACACTACTAATATGTTGTTTAATTATACTTATCCAATACCTTCAGATTGACAGTTCCTCGGGGGCAGGGAGTAGAGGTTGTGTCTGGACTGGACCTCAGAAAGGTCACATCATGTGAAGAACATGGCTTCATAGCCATTTTGTTTTTGYTAATTTGCTCACTGCTTGTTTGTATCTCTTTTCACCCGTCGTTCTTTTAGTTTCTCCCAGTTTTCTACACGCTGTAAGAAGGAATGGGTCTCGGTGACGTCATCAACTGGCAAGCCCATTACCTTATGTGGTTCCGACCTGCCAAAGCCCATGGAGTTGATGGGGGGGAACATTACAGTGACACACCACTTCCTGCCACACTTATTCCCCGTCTCTGCATTCTGCCTGGGCTACGTCAGAGGTATGGTGGCAGGATTTTACATCACTTGTTCATCATGAGAAAGGACATAGTAAACTAGTTTTAACCATATTTGAGGACCAGGAATTACAATATAGCTAAAAGGAATATAAACTCTCCTCCCTCTCCCACCATTTCCCCCTGTTCATCTCGCTTGCCCTCTTGGTCTCTCTCCCACTCCGCTCTCTCTCTCTCTCCTGCTCTCGCTCTCTCTAGACTCTGGTGAATGTCCGGTGGTGGACTTTGAGTGTTTGGGCGGGCGCTGCCTGCCCTTGTCCTGGCGCTGTAACGGCCGGACAGAGTGTCTGGGTGAAGGGATGGGGCTGGGAACAGACGAGCAGGACTGTGATGGAGAGATCGAGATCCTGGATCCTGAGCACGACAAAGTAGTGGCGACCACCACCACACCAGAGTCCTACATAGAGAGAGAGAGTGAGGGGGAGACAGGAAGAGAGAAGAACGGGGGGAGGGATTGGGAAACGGCACCGGTTGAGGTGGAGAAAGAAGAGAAGGAAGTAGAGGAGGATGGGGARTACACCAAGGTAAAGGAGACAGATAATCCTATAGAGGACTACTGGGAGTTCCTGCCTCGTCAACTCCCCAGCCCCGAGCCTCATAGAGCCCACCCCAGTCCCGGTGTGACCCGGGCCCCCATTGAGTGGCCATGTGGCGGCCTCCTCCAAACCTTCTATGGGACGTTCGCCCCTCCTTCCATCAAGGGCCCCCCTCTGTTCTGTGTGTGGACCCTGGACCCACAGGACTCCAGGCCTCTGAAGCTGGACCTGCAGCTGCTGGAACTGGGGCCTGGAGACACGGTCACCATCACCAACAGACAGCAGGGCACCGGGGAGCTCATCAAAACTGTAAGTGTTAGTGGATCTGGGTATGTGTTTAATAGAAGTTTCCCCTAACAAACTGATACAGGGTCATATATTTTTATTCCCCTAGGATTGGTAGTAGGGTAGTCTGATCCTCGATCTGTGGTTAAAACCAACTTCTACATCTCGAATTTGTCATCTGTCACAATACTGTCCAGTTCTGTTACCCAAGTTAATTTACTCAATCTAATCACCCTGTCCATTTTCCTCTGACAGATCACCAGCGAGTCCAGTTACAAAGCCATCCAGGTCGAGTCCCGGACCGGCCTTCTCTCCCTGACCTATCGCACGCTCCCCGGCTCAGAGGGGCTGGGCTTCAACGCCACCTACCGTGTCGGGGGCTACTGCCCCCCCTGGGAGGGTAAATGTGGGGGTGCCGCGGGGGGCTGCTACACCCAAGAACAGAAGTGTGACGGGCGCTGGGACTGTCCTGAGACAGGGCATGATGAGGCGGGATGCAGGGGGTGTCCCAGGGACCAGTTTGCTTGCGGAGGGGTGGGGCAGCGGGCGGTGCTGGCGGGTCATAACTTCATAGGGCGTCCGGTGTGCTTCCCTGCCAAGGAGAGGTGTAACTACCAGCTGTACTGTGCTGACGGGAGCGACGAAAAAGACTGTACCATATGTCAACCTGGGACCTTCCACTGCGACAGCAACAGGTAGTGAATAGGGGTGTGTGTGTGTTTTGATATGTGTGTGTACACCCATTACTGTATGATATTTAGTTTGATATGTGTGTGTGTGTGTTTTGGTTTTTGGGTGTTTGTGAGAAATCACCACCCTGACGGTGTGTGTCTCTTCCCCAGYTGTGTGTTTGAGAGCTGGAGTTGTGACGGCCAGGTGGACTGTAAGGACGGGACAGACGAGATGAACTGCACCATGACCCTGCCTCGAAAGGTCATCACCGCGGCAACCGTGGGCAGCCTGGTCTGTGGGCTGCTGCTGGTCATCGCTATGGGCTGCACCTGCAAGCTCTACTCACTGCGGACCCGAGAATACAGGTACCCCTTATTCACCTCACACCTCAGCTTTACGCCTGTTGATGCTTCACCAAAATACACAAAAGAATCACCACAAATGATCTTGATCTGTCTCCAGAATACGAAGAAATATCTCTGTCCAAACCAACGTTTATTGTGTTTGACCTGACCCCCATGTATGTGTTGAGATGTTTCTACCTTGTTTCTCTCCTGCAGTATGTTTGCGCCAATCAGCCGCCAGGAGGCGGAGCTAATCCAGCAGCAGGCCCCTCCCTCCTATGGTCAATTGATCGCCCAGGGCATCATCCCTCCAGTGGAGGACTTCCCCACGGAGAACCCCAACGAGGTGAGCGCACAGGTCTAGAATCAGCTAACCCTCTCCCGATCCTCATACTAACCATTAATGGGGAAAATGCTAAACTGTCATTGGATCAGAAACTAAAGGCAACTGTGTCCCTCTGTGATTAGAGCACAATGAATGGAAGTCCTCAAACAACTGACAACTTGAGATATTTCCATTCTTGGGTGTCCTTCCTTTACAAGGGAATCCTCCACTAACTTACAGTCGATTTGAAAGGTCCTCAGTACATCCCTATGTCCTCTGACTGTTCACCACTAGCCTTGTTTATCCTACTAGCTACCAGCTTCACTGAATCACTCCATTATCATCAGGCTGTAGTATGGCGGCAGCATGCACTACTACATAAATACTGTTCTTAGATCAGGGGCAACCTCATCCTACTCTTAACGGGAGAGGAGAGACCCACTCAGATCCTATCAATGCTCCTTCATAATATGAATAGCCGGTGCATATTCAAATTGGATTTGTATTGGATTTAGAAATGAAATTACTTCACTCCATTGGTTGCTTTACAAGGGCATCCCGTTAACCTACAGTAGATTGGAACGTATTACTCATCTGGCTCTTCAATAGACTAGCCTTGTATCTCCTACTTACCAGAAGCACTGTTGTCTTAGAAGGTTCAGTCAGACCCTCCTGAATGACTCCATTATACTCAGGCTGTAGTATGGCAGCATCAGGTGTTATCTCATAGATTTGAGTTACACTGGGGCCTGTAGGAGTACTGATCTAGGATCAGTCTAGCCTTCTAGATCAAAATTAATAGTATTATATGACCAGGGGGGACCTGATCCTAGAGCTGTGTGACAGCAATAGCAGGAGCGTGATTTGATAGATTGAGTTACCCCAGACAACACAATGGAGCCCCTCACTACACCATAGTCTGATTAGCTGCTGTAGACAGCTGAAGGAGGGAAAGAGGGTTAGCTAAAACAATATGCTCTCTGTGTTCAGTGTTGTAGCTTTGTTTAATGGTCCCCTCAAAGAGTGATCTAATTCAAATAATAAAGTCATTATCATTTCATGATGGTAAGTCATTTTATTAGTATAGCACTCTTTAAATACAACTGAAATCTCAAGGTGGTTATCTTTTTTTCTTGTGCTCTTCTCTACTCGTCTTTGTCTCTCTCTCTCCTCTCGCTCTATCAGTCTTCCTCTCTTTCTCTGAGAGGTTTTCTCCAGCTTCTCAGACAGGATACTTCTAACTCTCCACGACGCCGACGCCGTCCCCGATTCATCCGCCGGGCTGTCCGTCGCATGCGGAGATGGGGCCTAATCCCCAGATCCGCCTCCAGGCCCTCCCAGCCATCCAGTTCTGCCCCCCAGCTGACAGAGGCCCCCTCCACTGGTGTGGATCCCAGTCAATCAACTCCCGCCACCACCTCATTGGCTGTGGAAGCCGTCAATCTGCCATTGCCACAGAAACTAGGCTTGGTCCCACAGACAGTGCAGTACCAGCCACCACCACCCCCCCACTTCCTTCCTCCACCCACTCTACTCCCTCCACCCATTGTCTCTACCCCAGCCACCCCCCAGAGCCCTCCGGTGGCTGTCCCCCCCACACCCAGCAGCCCCTCCCTAGCCTCTCTCTTCCACTCTTTGGGGCGCACTATCTCTCGCTTCCGCTCCTCCCCTTCCTCCTCCCCCACCAACTCACTGCCCCTCTCCACATCCCCCTCTTTCTCTTCCTKCTCTTCGGAGGACGAGGTGCTACTTATCCCCCTCTCCGAGGACACAACCCCAGAGGACGACGTGCCCCTGCTTACACTCGACCCCTGACTTGATCCAACACCCCTTCCCTAAATGATGACTCAAGCACAGGAGCACTGCAAGGCTCCCTCTCTCTCTCTCTCTCTCTATCTGTGCTGGTCTGGTGCCTTGGAATTGCATTGGGTTGGATGGTTTGAACTGACTAAAGGAATCTAATATTCAATGCTTTTATGTTATTGAGTGTGGAAACTCCTAGAGAAAGTGTGTGTATTTGTGTGTGTGTGTAGTGTATTTGTGTGTTGGATGTGCACTTATCCAGATATAGTCTGAAAGAGGTGAACTTTGCACAGAAAATCTCCGCCTCATGATCTAATTTAAGCAATTAGGCACCTCTGGGGTTTGTGGTATATGGCCAATATACTACGGCTAAGGGCTGTTCTTATGCAGGACGCAACACGAAGTGCCTGGATACAGCCCTTAGCCGTGGTATATTGGCCATATACCACAAACCCCAGAGGTTCATTATTGCTATTATAAACTGGTTACTAACGTAATTAGAMCAGTAGAAATAAATGTTTTGTCATACACGTGGTGTACAGTCTGATATACCACGGCTTTCAGCCAATCAGCAATCAGGGCTCAAACCACCCGGTTTATAATATATAATTTACTGTCAAGTGAATGATTGGTTTTAACAAATGAAGAGTTAATGACTTTGTGTGACAGCATATGTGTGAATGCGTCATGTGAGGGTGAGCATATGGGGGCCAYTGTAAGAATATGTAGATGTCCTGTGTAGACACTATCCCATGTATAGTTCTCATCCACCATTTAAGTGCCTTTTCAGAAGCTTGCTACAGTTGATGAATTTGAATGATGACACACAGACTGTACACACTGTCCCAAACATGTGGACAAAAAGGAAAACCCACCTTCTCACGCACAAGACTGTTTTATATTGCTTTCATAATGGATAAATTGCATGTCAATTCTGCAAGCTGGCAATAATTTTTGGGGACCCTCCTGGTTAGTGTACATATGGCATAACTGACGTGTATAGTTTGCGTATGCACTTGCAAGTGTGATGTATGAATGTTTTATAATGTAGTTCTCTAGTAGACAAATTGTGTCTCGGCTCACAAGACAATCTCTCTTGGTGCCTGAGGCTGGGTTAGACCTGTGAAGTYCACAACCGCACACAGAAAGACGAGGCCCCACGGTCACAACAACCCCGACTTAAATTCTCAGCCCTTTGTGAATGGAATCCACTCTACCACGCGTTGACACAATGAACATATAGCAAATTAAGAGGCTTTTTAGTCTGCCATTTTTACATCGTATCTTTTATTAGTTTTTCCGCTTTTATCCTCCAGAAATGTACTTTTAAAAAAATCTTAAATTGTTGTTCTGTTTGCCTGGGTTGTACTGAATGTATTCAATTAAACATAGTGGTTGGAGGATGAGGATATGTTTAAAACTTGCAATGTYGTGATAAGGTTGGAGAGAGTGATTTTACTAGGGTCTATTTCACTGTACATAGCAAAGATGTGGAGAAATCCACAGAGATTAAACAATTTGCACTTTTACTTGGACTCTAGCTTTTATTGTGTTTAAGAAAGAGAGAGAGAGAGATGTGTGAAAGAAATAAAAAGGCAATCTTAGGAAAAGCAGAGAAGAGGTGGCATTTTTCGATGAGGTTGTCAGCGCCATTGTTCTGTCTCCTGGGAATGTATCAAAGACATGTGACATCCATTTCTCCAGAAGACCCCTGGGGTGCCATGACAATTCAAGTGGATTAAATACCTGGGTGTCAAAGGAAGATGAGGGACAGACCAGTGCAAAGGAATGGTTGTGACTTTTGAAGAACTAGAAGAGTGAAGGGAGTCGGGGGGGGYGMSTCGCAATTTACTGATAAAGATGACATGTAGAACATTCAGCTCTCGGTTTTTGACGGCAACTATGTGCATTAGTGACCAAGTGGACTGTGAAAATGCAGTAGTTGGCCAGAGATATGGATTTCTCTCCAAAATCACTGAATGACTCCATTATCATCAGCCTACTCTTAACGGGGGAGGAGAGAACCACTCATAGACCCTATCAATGCTCCTTATCTTTCCCCCCAATTCATTTAGGATTCTCTTGGAGCCTGTCATATATCTACAAATGATGTCAAGGGAGGCTGCAGAGGGGAGGACGGCTCATAATAATGGCCAGAACAGAGCAAATGGAATGGCATCAAACACATGGAAACCATCTGGAAACCATGTATTTGATACCATGCCACCTATTCCACTCCAACCATTACCACAAGCCCGCCTCCCCAATTAACGTGCCACCAATGTCCTGTGGCTGATGTCATACTGAAGTCACTCCTATAGATCCCATCTCTTTCATCTCTCCCCCAGATGTGACTCCTGTGGAGGGGCTAAGATTATGGCTTCACCCCTCTCCCTCAGCAGGCCATGGGTGTGGATGATGGTGGTGGTGGGCATATGGCTTCACCCCTCTCCCTCAGCAGGCCATGGTTGTGGATGATGGTGGTGGTTGTGGGCATATGGCTTCCTGGTGCTCTAGAGAAATGTATCTTTGATGAGGTTCAGCAGTCAGTCACAGTGGTCACCACACCCACTGATCAACATGGACCTCACCCTAAAATCACTGGGCCACAAACTCACAAGTTCAGAGGATACAGATGAATCTAGAAGTCAGACTCACCCTGGAGACGTAACCTCAACATCCTCCATCCCAGAGACACAACAGAAAGCTCAGKGAGATGGCTCCACCCACACACCCTGCACAGCCAATCAGGATCCACACCTGGGTTCAGCGGGAGAGCCCTGCCCTGTCTCACGTGGAGAGAGAGAGAGAGAGACTGGAGCTAGCTAGCAGTCAGGGAGGCTGTTGGCATCGTGTCCAGCTTACTGTCATGTTAACAAGACACGAGTGTCTTTGTTAGCTGTGTGTTTTTTGTTGTTTATTTACTGTTGATTGACTGTATGATCGTATTATGTGTATGATTGGTTTTGTTAATGAATGTTAGTGTTATTTTGTGTCATTGCATGTTTGAGTGTGTTTATGTGTTAATGGTGGTGATAATTTCTAAAATATCTGTTTCTACAGTGAACAGAGTCCCTGGTCGTCTGTTGCTCATCAACAAGTACTGTGAATTCATCTGGAGGAACGCCAGCGCTGCCAACAGGTCTGACTTTATATATATATATATATATATATATATATATATATAAAGTCTTGTCTAATAATTCTGTACTGTATATCTGCTTATCTACTGCTATAGCGTACCACAGTATGAGTCGTAATACCTATAAATCCTAGCGGTCAAACAAGGAAATGGTTCCAATAGTTTTCCCACCATACATTTTTGAAACGCTTAAAATAAGGGCTGTGTTGCGTGTAGGCTTACCCTGGTGTGACGTTTTGATAACTGTGTAAATCTCTTAGGACAAGGTGACTATTAAACACCTCAAAAATGAAATGCGAATTAGCTGCTAATGTGGCTATCATATAGAACTACAAATGCCCGTCTCAAGCTCACGTCACTCCAGGGGCATGATGGTCTGGACGAGACTGCTGAATCGAGGCAAAGGTAAGAATCTCTTGATGAACTATCTAATGTTAGCTAAATTTAGTCATGAATAAGTTGGCTACATTTCTTTAAATTGACAGTTCTGTGAACTGTCTTCTGCAGGTTTTAAATTGACACAATACCTGTTAGCAAAGGTGTCAGCTAAAGATGATGTGCAGGAGCTTGCAGGGATTTGTAGTCTTGCATGATGTCTAGTTTGATGCTAATTAGCACTTTTGAATCTGACAGTAAATATATTGATAAAAGTCACCTTGTCCGAGAGAGATTTACATGGTTATCAAAACGTCACGCCAGGGCAAGCCTTCGTTTTAAGTGTTTCTAAAATTCCCGATGGGAAAAATGAATTGTGGAAAAACGATTGGAACCATTTCCCTGTTTTTCTGTATAGCACTTTGTGACATCTGCTGATGTAAAAAGGGCTTTATAAATACATTTGTTTGACTGGTAGGATTTATGGGTATTATGACACCTCCACTGTGGGGTTCTATTGACCCCTGAATGATCTCAACCAATCAAAGCTTTCCATTTGTACAGGTGTGGCCGTGCCAATGAGAACTACAGGACTGAGTCTGGATGTTATTGTGAGTATAGCAGCATTTTACTCTTACTCACACCATCCAGATATGCTATAGTACTAGTATAGTATGAATTAATATATTTTTTTGATGTTGTGTTATGGGATTAATTGACACATAAACAAACATTAAAATATTTATTTTTCCGGCATTCTCTGCCGTGCGCATTGCATGAAGAGTGAAAAAATAAAATAATAAAAATATAAATCATTACAATAGTAAATAAGGTTATCCAAACAATAATTATATTCCTAGAGCAGTAAAGAATATACATACATACAGTATACAGATAAATAAATACAGAAAATGTCAACAGAAGACATTTGAACCCAGTTTGGCACAATGAGAGTAGTCCTAGTAGTCCTTGGATCATGGAGAGAGGCTGCCAGTAAAAATGTACCAATCTCAATCTTATCACTTTACCAATTGTTGATTGACAGATCCCAGATGATCACATGAGTGGCTGTGCAGTGTACCCAGAGCCTGATGCACCAAACCTGGCGATGACACGGCCTGAGGGGACGGGACTTCCTGASACAGACTTCCTGCTTTACCTTCACACACAGAGAGAGCACTGACAAGTGTAGAGCAGAGGTGAGGGGTCTCGCTCTCTCTCTTGCAGTGCATGCTGGGAATTTTTTGGAGTTTGAGTGTTTGGTGTGGAGGGCTCTATCCTAACTAACTTTCTTGATTATTTTCTTTACATGTTATTTTCTATGGTGGAGGGTTAATGCAATATTTGTTTTAGCGGTATCCACAGTTGTTTCAAAGTTAGGGTGGAAGAGGACAGAGTAACTTTCCTGGGGTTTGGAAGGTGTGGTGTGCGCGATGGCTTCTCAGCCTAGCGCGGAGGGGATGCTGTCGATTCGGCATGGATTCAGGTGTGTTCCTGAGAATGGAGTTAAGGTGGAGGAGGTTCTGCTCGCGGTCGGTGAACAGGTAGGAGCTGAATTTATACATTCTGCTTCTCGAATGAACAAAGCTGTGGTTGTGTTTATGAAAAGAGCAAATTTGGTTGGTAGGCTAATTGCTTGTGGAATATTTGTAAGGGGTGTGTTGGTGCCAGTTTCACCTCTCTCTACCCCTTCGACAAGAGTGGTTGTTGCAAATTTGCCTCTGTTTATTACGGATGATCAAATCAGGAAAGAGCTGAGTCGTTTTGGTAAGTTTGCTAGCGGTTTTCGTGTACTGTCGGCAGGTTCTCAGGCAGATGCCGTTTCGTTCCGGAGGCAAGTGTTTATGTTTCTGAATAACAATGAGCAACAGCTAAATGTGCATTTTAAAGTGAGGTATGGGGAGGGACTCTATGCAGGGTTTGCCAGCACAGATAGTCTACGGTGTTTTGAGTGTAGGGATTTGGGGCATAAGAGCTTTGCGTGCCCACATAAAGGCCGTAGACAAGGTGAGGGTACAAGCGCCAGTGGGGGAAATCGAGGTCAAAGTGCAGGGGATAATGAGATGCAGACAGCAGAGGCTGGGCCTAGTCATGCCAGGGATGGCGGTGTAGATGAGGCTGGGCCTAGTCATGCCAGGGATGGTGTGTAGATGAGGCGGGCCTAGTCATGCAAGAGATGTTTGTAGATGAGGCTGGGGCCTGAGTCAGGCTAAGATGTGGTGGAGTAGCTGAGGCTGGGTCTAGTCAGGCTATGGATGGTGTGATAGCGGAGCTGGGTCTAGTCAGGCTAGAGATGGTGGGTAGCGGAGGCTGGGTCTAGTCAGGCTAAGAGATGGTGGGGTTAGCCAGGCTGGGCCTAGTCATGCTATGGATGGTGGTGTAGGAGATGAGGCTGGGTCTAGTCAGGCTAGAGATGGTCGGGTAGCGGAGGCTGGGTCTTGTCATTGCTATGGAGGTGGATGATGAGGACTTGATGGGGTCTGGTAGGTCTAGTCAGGCTTCATGGATTGGGGTATATGCGTAGGCTGAGTCTTAGTCAGGCTAGAGAATGTCGGTTGTAGCTGAGGCTGGCCCTAGTTCAGGCTAGAGATGGCGCGGTAGCTGAGGCTGGGTCAGTTCAGGCTATGGATGATGTATATAGCGGAGGCCTGGGTATAGTCAGGCTAGAGATGAGGGGGGAGCCTGAGGCGGCGGCCTAGTATGCTATGGAGGTGGGTGTAGATGAGGCTCGACGTCTAGTCAGGTTTATTGCCTAGTCGGATGAGGAGAAGATAGTGTGGGGGGAGTCGTAAGCAGACTAGGCGGGGGGAGGAGGAGTGCGGGTCATAGTGGAAAAGGAAAAAAGGGTTGGTCAATAGGGCACCATTGGAAACTTTGCCTTTGCTGTGGGGGGATGCCTACTCAGAGAGGAAGTCAAGGGTGGGAGATAGAGATGAGGAGGAAAGTGAGTTGAGGATGAGGAAGTATTTGTTTTTTCATATGAACTCTCAATGGGCCCCCGGAAGCTGAAGCGCAAGTCAAGCAGAGGGGGCTAATCACCACGACCCCTTCTGGCTTGGTCTCATTCCCAGTTGTTCCTGATGAGACCAAGGGGAAAAAACCAAGGGGGAAAAAAGAGAAATTCTTTGGAGCTTGTTCCTTTTTCCTAAATCTGAGAAAAAAGTAGTAAATCAGTACATGAGTGTGGTAAGTGGCAATGGTGTCCTCTCACCAGGAATACGGTGGAGGCGTCGGAAGTGGAGTCACAACAGAAATGCGAAAGGTTACCTTCAGACGTTGTTGAGGATGTATGTGTTTTCTTTCCTGGGAACACTGGGGCGTTTTAGGCTTGCTATTGGTCTAATTTTCTCTCTGGCTTTCTCCCACTTCCTTATGGAGACCTTCGGGAAGGCCTCACTCAAAAATGGCTTTCCAGAGATGCGCGGAAAGAGGAGTGTGTGGGGATATTAAAACAACAAAAAGTTATACAAAATGTTGTTTTCTGCAGGAGACGCATAGTGAGGGAAATGAAGTAGATTGGGGGCTCTGTGTGGAAATGGCAAGTGTGTTGAGGCACTGGGAAAATCTTAGTCGGGCAGGGGTGCATATCTTGATTGTGCATCCGGGTCTGTCTGTAAAATTTGCTCTCCTCAATGAGTGCGTGTAGGGCGAAGGGGTTGTTGATTTTGTTTGTAAAGCAGAGAAATTAACGCAACATGGTATTATAGTGCTTTATGCAATTGGATTAGCGCGCTAACACAGGGATGGATGAACAGAGGGGTGCTATTGGGAGGCCTTAGGAGACAGGAACTTCCACAGGATCAGCGCTGCAGAAGCGCTGGGTCGAATACGGAGGTACTGCACACTGACACATGGAGTTACAAGAAGGACAAAATGGGGAAGAGCCTCATTCAGTGGGAGTGTTAAGGGACATCATTAATCAGTTCGACCTAGTGGATGTTTGGAGAACTAWACARCCCAACACAAGACAGTATACATGGGTGAAGGTTTTTGGGGCTAGGGTGAGTGCAGCCCGACGTGATCGTTTTTACATGTCCAGGAATCAGAGCAATAGGCTGCTGGGCGCTACCATTCTCCCAGTGGGGTTTTCAGATCACCACATAACCATGGCTCGGCTGTCTATTTCACCAGGGCCCCGGCAGGCATCTTATTGGAAGTTCAATGTAAAGCTCTTACAAGATGSCASTTTTTGCTCAGGTCTCCAGACCTTTTGGGAAAGGTGGGGGCAGTGTRGRGGTAGGGGATTTTGAGTAGACCTTACCGGGTCCCCCGTCAAGAGTGACACAAGTCGTATCACTCGAGTTCTTATATCATCCGMCAAACAGATGATTCACAGGTCCGCCGGACTGACCTGGGTTGTTTATTCRTGCCCTTAATTCTGAGAATTGCCTTTTAGTGTTTATTGTTTCGYGATCTTAGATAATATTAATCAGACTTAGAGAACCTCCTTCTTGTGGTACCTTTACCAGGCATCTTTGGTTCCCTAAGAGTAGACTCTTCAGCTGGACATTGCTCTATAGGGTTCCCTAAGAGTAGACTCTTCAGCTCTATAGGGTTTCCAAAGACTCTTGTATCTAGACATAAATAATAAACTCTGTTGTAAATCGATTTACGAATTAATGCCTATTTACCTCTTATAGAGTAGACTCTTCACCTCGCCATTGCTCTATAGGGTTCCCATTTTTCCCTTATATCTAGACACACGATTTACGATTTAATGCCTATTTACCTTTTATAGAGTAGACTCTTCACCTCGCCATTGCTCTATAGGGTTCCCAATTATTCTTGTATCTAGACACACGATTTACGATTTAATGCCTATACCCGTCGGTTAATATTGCTTGAATATTAATACAGAATAACTTTACCTTTTACAATATATTGTCTTTTGTGTAGAAACTAGACTTGTTCCCCTAGATCTTGGAGTGTCAGATGTTTTCTCCCCTAGGGTTTTGGGTCTAGTTTCTACTTTTTATTCAATGTTTGCAAAGCACACAGTTATACACGTCATTACAGTTTCTTTACGTCTTTCCAATAAAACATCAATAATCATCAAAAACACTTGAACTCTCAATGCCTTATCTATGTATTACAACAAGCGGTTACCTTAGCGTAGGTCGACCTGGTTGGTTCCCAGAGAGTATGTTCTTCAACTCACAATTGCTCTACCGGTTTAGCCAATCACGTCAGTATCTGTTCCCCCTGCTAGAAGTTGTACCATGACCTTTTTCTTTTTTTGTATATTTTTTCTGATTAGTAAGGAGACTGCTATCGTAGATCAAGACCCTGTGTAACACCACTGAGAGTGTACAGGGTACTTGACTCAGTAGGTCTCGCACAAAAACCAGCGGTCAAAAGATACAATTGTTCTAGAGTATGAAATTCAGATATGTATCTGTTTCTCCTACTAGAAGTCGCACAATGATTTACTAATTAGTGAAGAGATGGTTCGAGAACAACACCCTTCATAGCACCAACTACGCCCTTCATCCACTCCAATTTGGTGGATATATTCAGCGTGAGGAGTGTATGTGGTAATTGACTCAGTATGTCTCATTCATAAATCTGAAGTCAAGAGATGCAATTGTTCTAGAGTATGAAAGCCAGATATGACCTTTTAGGTTGATGGTAGTTTGAAGTACCACGAGATCAGTGATAAGTCAAGTCGCACTACCACACCTTTTTTTTGGAAAGCATGCTTCTTATATACTCTTGGGGACCAAGTCGGCCTTAACGCTCAATTACATTTCTATTCTTGTCAGCGACTGCGGCAAGCTGTTTCTGTGAATATATTACCAGCGACTATGCCTATGCGTTCTCTAAGTTTAAACCTTGCATCAATTTAACCCAAACAAACTCTACTGTTGGTCTGACTTCCTCCTGTTTAATTGATGGCTCGCCTTCTGCCTCTGCTGGGGGTGGTGATTGGATGCAAGATATCCTATCCAACCAGTCGTTTGTCCCCCACCCAAGTGGCAGAACCAGTGGTAAAGATGTGGGCGGATCCCGTAAGGGAGGTGTCATCAGAGCCTTTTTTTGTGTTTCCGCGTCAGCAGCGAAGAGAGGAGTATGAGTCTCTGAGTCAATGGTGGGATGTGGGGAAAGTCCAAATTCGGCTTTTCTGTCAACAGTACACAGCTGTCAACAAGTACAGCAGCTCTCTCAATCCCTCAGAGTCTAGGAAGAGTATTTGGGGGAACTAGAGCGCTGGTATAAGTTGAGTCGGAGTGAATGGTGGGGCAAGGCGATGCAGGCCTACGGGACCTGGGCAGTTGTTTTTTCCGAGGTGTAAAAGCAAAGGGCACTTGAAGAGTTAGTTCTCCTGATGGGCTCAAAGGGAGGATGACTCCCAAGCTCCTCTGCTGGTGGAAAGATCAGAGCAGGAAGCCAAGGGTATGCTTGCACGAGTGGTCTAGACTGGGGCGGGTGACCTCTGTGGTTGGGGGAGATGCGGGAAGCGGACTGTGGAGTTTTATAAATGGAATTTGGTTAATACGGGGCAAAGTGTGTGATCCTATGTGTGCTCAGGTCTTGTTCGCAGGACTCCTAATCTTCTCTCTAGCACAGAGGGATGAAATGGACATTCCTCTGTTGTCACATGACTGGCAAGAGGCTCGTAACCCAGATGTCCCCCGGTCGTGCCCGGGGGTCGATGGACTTCCAGTGGAGTTTTTAATAAAAAATTCTGGGGAATAATTGGACAGGACCTTTATTTGGGCGTGTTGCGTGAAATGCGTCGAGGGTAGGAGAGTTTGCCGCGGATGAGCTGCCGTGCAGGCGGCTCTGACTCTCCATGCCCAAAAAAGGGGACTTGGTGGTGAAGCTAAGAACCGGAGGCCTGTGGCATTACTCTGTGCGGAC